>NC_091287.1:428391006-428691006 GCF_032444005.1 Ranitomeya imitator | reverse complement strand
AGTTCACATTGTGTGAAGAACTTAGCAAAGGTTGTTGTGAACTGGTAATCAGTAGAGTATACTGGTAATGGGTTGCCCTGGTAATGATGTGAAGTGTGTTCATACCTGCTGTATCCTCTGAGAGGCTCCAGCCGGTGTCATATTGCTTCTACGTGATTAAAGACGTGCCAGCAAGGTGATCAACTCTGGTTATATGGTGAGTGGTAAAGTTGTCATTATCAGAGTTGTCTTCCATGTTGATTTCATATTTATAGCTGTTCTGGGTCTGCACCAAATGTTGAATTCTGTTTGTCTCACCGGAGATATATCGTGTTCTCGTTTTCGTACTAGCTCAGGATTGCAGTTTGAATCAGGGAGCTCATTAATATACTGTGATTTGCGTTGTAATGCATCCTGCGGTATAAGCCTCAGGTTCGGCATACTGCTTTGCCTTTGCAATTTGGAGTGTTGTGTGGTCTCTAGGAACTTTGCATCAGTTATACCGGTAGAGTGGCTGGCATTTCCTTTTCTGCTGCTAGTCTCTCTAACGTGGCATCGAAGCATGCCTTCTCAATTTGTGACCACCTCTCTGTCAGCTTTCTCTATCTGTAGTGTTGCTTCCATGTGTGCTTTCTCTAACTTCATTTGACTTTCCTGGTTAGCAAAGGTTGCTTGCGTTTTTGCAGCTTAAGCAAGGGCAATGGCGACAGTGCTGCCGACAGACAAAGCCTTTGAGGAGTCAGAAGGTATGCATCTCATTCTGCGTGAAGATTTGTGCAACATGGTGCTTTTAAAGGAATGCTCGACTGTGCAGAGATTGCTGTAGCAAGTCTCTGTATAGTCAGTGTCCTGATTCCCACTGGCTGGTTAGCCGCTGTTTCACTGTTCTGTCCTCGCACCACCAAACCATGAGGTGTATACGCAGTTAAACCGATCTACTGTAGTCCAATAAGAAGACTGTTTTCTGAAGTCTGTGCAGTTTGTTGAACGTCAGTATTCCGTGAAACTAGGAGCAATCAAATAACAAGGAATCAGCATGTGTAAAGGCAACAGAGAAATGCATGAGGCAAAATGACTGAACAATGTATACAAAACATTTTTGAACCAACGTGCTTTCTAGTAGAGTTGAGCGAA
Organism: Ranitomeya imitator; assembly: GCF_032444005.1. NCBI lineage: Eukaryota > Metazoa > Chordata > Amphibia > Anura > Dendrobatidae > Ranitomeya > Ranitomeya imitator. The sequence goes on along the minus strand of NC_091287.1, from coordinate 428,689,893 downwards.
ACGGGTCGGCCATTTTCAGAAGTCGCCGACTTTTGGCAAAGTCGGGTTTCATGAAACCCGACCCGACCCCTGTGTGGGGTCAGCCATGAGGTCGGCGATCTTCTGAATCTGGTATCGGAATTCCGATACTGAGTTCTGATATGTTTGCAATATCGGAAATCGGTATCGGAATCCATATTTAAGTGTAAAATAAAGAATTAAAATAAAAAATATTGCTATTCTCACCCTCTGACACGCCCTGGTACTAACCGGCAGCCTGCCTTCCTTAGAATCAGCGCGTGAAGGGCCTTAGATGACGTCGCGGCTTGTGATTGGTCGCGCGACCGCCCATGTGACCGCTCGCGCGACCAATCACAAGCCGCGACATCACCGAAGGTCCTTCAAACGCTGATTCTTAGGAAGGAAGGCTGCCGGAAAGAAGCAGGGCGCGTCCGAGGGTGAGTATATACCTAATAGGAATATACTCACCCTCGGACGCGCCCTGCTTCTTTTCGGCAGCCTTCCTTCCTAAGAATCAGCGCTTGAAGGACCTTCGGTGACGTCGCGGCTTGTGATTGGTCGCGCGACCAATCACAAGCCGCGACGTCATCTAAGGCCCTTCACGCGCTGATTCTAAGGAAGGCAGGCTGCCGGTTAGTACCAGGGCGCGTTAGAGGGTGAGTATAGCAATATTTTTTATTTTAATTCTTTATTTTACACTTAAATATGGATTCCAGGGCCTGAAGGAGAGTTTCTTCTCCTTCAGACCCTGGGAACCATTGGAAACCCAATGCACTGCATTGGGTTTCGAGTTTCAGCCGACCCCGACTTTTTTATAGGATCGGCCGATTTTCACTCAACCCGACTTTTTAAAAAGTCGGGTTTCGTGAAACCTGACCCGATCCTATAAAAGTAAAAGTCGCTCAACCCTACTTTCTAGTCCTATAAATGCAGCTGACTAATGCAGGAATGAGAATTTTGTATATCTGGTGGCTTTAAAAAAGTGCCACAAACTCCTTCTTGTCAGTGATGCTATCACGAAGGGGGATAAAATGGTGGATGTCCTCTTTACACCAGTCTGTGAGATAATGAGCTCCTTCTCCACAATATGCACCAACCACAGTGGGACAAAAAGCTGGTGCCAATAAGCAAATTCAACCACTAGTGGGAGTTTATATGCTGTTAACTATAACTCAGTAAGAAAAAATGAATTCTAACGCTGAAGACATGACAACTCCAATTTCCACCATCCGGGAACAGTTGCCCCCCACCTACATATAACATTAGTAGATTGTTCAGTCCTGCCACAATTGTTGAGTTTAGATAATTTTTATGGTCAGACTCAACTTGAAAGATTTGTCTGAAGAAGACAACCATGTTTTAAAGTGCAGTTAAGAGTTTTTGTGACTACCTGGGAAAGATGTATATGAACTTACATTTCTGCTTTAGCATAATGAGTTTGCCATTCTATGTTGTATATGTAAAGCAAATAATAAATGTTAACATGCTATAAATGTTATACATATTTGCAAGAAAAAAAATGTACGTTTCAATAAAAAAAAATGCTACATTAACATAAAGAGAAAAATAAAGAGTTAAAAATAAACAATTTGTTAATATCTTCTGGGCATTTGTTGTACAGCCAGTAAACAAAATCATAGCGATTAGAAGAGACTTTTTTCCAATCCACACACTGGTATCTGCTGAGCTCTAGGACATGCCTCCCTGTTCGTTCTCCCGGAATGTAAATTGTATTCTGCACTCAGTTACGCCACTAAATGAATTCTTTGGGCCTTGTCTATATATTTTTGTATATTTTTGTACATATGTCAGAAAAATTTTTTTTTGTACCTTCTTTCACATATCTATACACAGTCTGCCATCCCCAACGTTGGGATGGGTATAGTAATCTCTTTGTTTTTTGTATATACACAAAATCTGAGTGCGGCTGTTTTCTTAAGTATATGACTTTGATTGGACCACCTCCAAGTTCAGCCAGCACCTACCTAACAATTTACTGAGTGCACACCATTTATCCAGAACTTACAGTAAACCTTGACATAACCGTCTGTCCCTAGAGTCTGTTGATGGGCAGAGTTAACCTTTCATCTAGTTCTGAACAAGAGTGAAAAGGAACACAGGGACATCTTGTGGCTGTTGGTTAGTAATGCAGCCCAGAGTGAAATTAACACTTGTTTCTACAAGAAAACATATCAAGTACCAAACATTATTCACATCCTACATATTATATACCACAGTAGCATTGATTAAGGCTCGTAGCTGAAAGGTGTTGGTTGTACATCCTAGGTTGTGGTGACCAGGATCCATGTCTTTTTTAATGTACTATTGTACCGAATAAAAGTTTTTTTTTTTTTTTTTATACAAAAAGATTACTTTCCTTTTTGATTTCATTGCTGGAAGTTCTCTTCCCCCACCCTTTTCTATTTGCTAATGTTCAAGACTGAGGCGGCTCCGGGCAATGTTACTTCATCCAGCAATGTGCTGCAACAGATGGTGAGCTGACATTTTTTCACATTATTTTCCCTCTATTGTTTTCACAGTAGTATTGAGGTCTTCAGGGGGAAACATGGCAGCTGGTCCACCTACTCACATATTCCTTGGATTTTGTCTCCTTTACATGTTTTTTCATGAGAGCATGATGCACCACTGAGCTTTCTTGTAACCCCATGCACCTTAAACACACACACTGTGCTGCTCCATTCAATGTGTAGCTTCTGTTGCCAGGTATTTCTGAACAGTTCCTGTTCTCTTGTGATTGGAGAACCCCTTTGAGTCATACCAATCTGATATTGATAACCTATCCCATGGATAAGTCATCTTTATCTTGTGACCAACAAAATTCTCCTTTGATCACCTTCTCTAATTGGCAAGATAACTGTTTAATTATCTATAAAGTGGAAGTAGGAAATATCCCCATTATGGCATGTAATGTTTTTATACTGCAAAATGATAAGATATGGCATTGTGTTTATTACAATCTGACAGGTATTTTTGTTCATTACTTCCAGGAAAAGTGCTGTGCATGTCACATACTGTAATTTGCAAACTACATGGGTTATCACATTATTCTCATTCTCAATGTAGTTACATATACAGTGGGTATGGAAAGTATTCAGACCCCTTTAAATTTTTCACTCTTTGTTTCATTGCAGCCATTTGGTAAATTCAAAAGAGTTCATTTTTTTCTCATTAATGTACACTCTGCACCCCATCTTGACTGAAAAAAAAACAGAAATGTAGAAATTTTTGCAAATTTATTAAAAAAGAAAAACTGAAATATCACATGGTCATAAGTATTCAGACCCTTTGCTCAGTATTGAGTAGAAGCACCCTTTTGAGCTAGTACAGCCATGAGTCTTCTTGAGCATGATGCAACAAGTTTTTCACACCTGGATTTGGGGATCCTCTGCCATTCTTCCTTGCAGATCCTCTCCAGTTCTGTCAGGTTGGATAATGAACGTTGGTGGACAGCCATTTTCAGATCTCTCCAGAGATGCTCAATTGTGTTTAGGTCAGGGCTCTGGCACAGCCAGTCAAGAATGGTTACTTGGCAGCATTCATGTTTCCTTCAATGGCAACCAGTCGTCCTGTCCCTGCAGCTGAAAAACACCCCCATAGCATGATGCTGCCACCACCATGTTTCACTGTAGGAATTGTATTGGGCAGGTGTCCACACATACCCCATAAAATTATCACTAAAAAGGTCTATCCTCGTCTCATCAGACCAGAGAATTTTATTTCTCATAGTCTGGGAGTCCTTCATGTGTCTTCTAGCAAACTCTGAGGGTTTTCATATGTCTTGCACTGAGGAGAGGCTTCCGTCGGGCCACTCTGTCATAATAACCCTACTGGCGGAGGGCTGCAGTGATAGTTGACTTTGTGGAACATTCTCCCATCTCCCTACTGCATCTCTGGAGCTCAGCCACAGTGATCTTGGGGTTCTTCTTTACCTCTCTCACAAAGGCTCTTCTCCCACGATTGCTCAGTTTGGCCGGACGGCCAAGTTTAAGAAGTCTTCTGTTGGTCCCAAACCTCTTCCATTTAAGGATTATGGAGGCCACTGTGCTCTTAGAAACCTTGAGTACTGCAGAAATTCTTTTGTAACCTTGGACAGATCTGTGCCTTGCCACAATTCTGTCTCTGAGCTTCTTGGCCAGTTCCTTTGACCTCATGATTCTCATTTGGTCTGACATGCACTGTGAGCTGTGAGGTCTTATAAAGACAGGTGAGTGCCTTTACAAATCATGTCCTATCAGTTAATTAAACACAGCTTGACTCCAATGAAGGAGTAGAACCATCTCAAGGAGGATCACAAGGAAATGGACAGCATGTGACTTAAATATGAGTGTCTGAGCAAAGGGTCTGAATACCTATGACCATGTGATATTTCAGTTTTTCTTTTTTAATAAATATGCAAAAAATTCTACATTTCTGATTTTTCTTCAGTCAAGATGGGGTGCAGAGTTTTCATTAATGAGAAAAAATGAACTTTTTTGAATTTATCGAATGGCTGCAATGAAACAAATAGTGAAAACTTTAAAGGGGTCTGCATACTTTCCATACCCACTGTTTTACAAATTCGGCATCCACATTTAAAGAAACTCTTAGTATTGAACCAGTTCTTGTGTTTATTTAAGCTAGGAAAAAGAAACTGTCTTATTATTTTGTCAGAGATTACCGTCTTTTTTGGACTATAAGATGAACCAGACCATAAGACTCCCCTAGGTTTTAGAGGAGGAAATTAGGAGAAAAAAATTGAAGCAAAAAATGTGGTCAATTCTGTACTTAATATCCCCTGTCTTGGTAAATATGGTTCCCTTATCCCCATCCTGATACATATGGTCCGCTCATCCCTCTCCTGGTATGCATGGCCCTCTCATCCCTACCCTGGCATGCATGGCCCCCTCATCCCTATCCTGGTATGCATGGCCCCTTATCCCTATCCTGGTATGCATGACCCCCTCATCCCTATCCTGGTATGCATGATCACCCTCATACCTATGCTGGTATGCAGGGTCCCCTCATCCCTATCCTGGTATGCATGACCCCCTCATCCCTATCCTGGTATGCTTGGCCCTCATCCCCATCCTGGTATGCATGGCTGCTCCCTTATCCCTATCCTGGCGCGCATTACCCCCTTATCTCTATCCTATTATGCATGGCCCTCATCCCCATCCTGGTATGCATGCCTCCTCACCCTAGTCTGGTATGCATGGCCCCCTTATATCTAGCCTAGTAGGCATGACCCCCTCATCACTATCCTGGTAGGAATTGCCCCCCTTATCTTTATCCTGGCAGGCATGATCACCCTCATACCTATCCTGGTATGCAGGGTCCCTATCTCATCCTAGTATGCATAGCCCCATCCCTATCTTGGTATGCAGGGCCCCCATCTCATCCTAGTATGCATGGCTCCTCATCCCTATCCTGGTATGCAGGGTCCCCATCTTGTCCTAGTATGCATGACTCGTCATCCCTATCTGGTACGCAGTGACCCATCCCTATCCTGGTATGCAGGGCCCCTGTTGTGAATTCTGTGGCAGAGTTCACTCCTGTGGTCACAAGTGGTACTTCGGCTGATTCTCTCTGGGATCTTCCGTTTGTGGAGGAAAGTGGTACTGCAGCTTCTGAGTTTTCTCCCTCAGGTGATCTGGTGAGCTCGTTAGCTTCTTCTCTACTTAACTCCACCTGATGCTTTGATCCATGCTTCCTGTCAATGTTCCAGTGTTGGACTGGTTTTTTCCCTGGATCATTCCTGTGGCCTGCTGCTCTGCAAAGCTAAGTTTTGCTTTTGTTATTTTGTTGATATTTTTCAGTCCAGCTTGCTTTATTGGTTTTTTCTCGCCTGCTGGAAGCTCTGACGAGGGACGACCTCCGTACCGTTAGTCGGTGCGGAGGGTCTTTTTGTCCCCTCTGCGTGGTTATTTATAGGTTTTTGTGCTGACCGCAAAGTTATCTTCCCTATCCTCGTTCTATTCAGCTAGTCGGGCCTCACTTTGCTAAATCTGTTTCATCTCTATGTTTGTGTTTTCATCTTACTCACAGTCATTATATGTGGGGGGCTGCCTTTTCCTTTGGGGAATTTCTCTGAGGCAAGGTAGGCTTATTTTTCTATCTTCAGGAATAGCTAGTTTCTCAGGCTGTGACGAGGCGCCTAGGTTCTGGTCAGGAGCGCTCCACGGCTACCTTTAGTGTGGTTTGATAGGATCAGGGATTGCGGTCTGCAGAGTTCCCACGTCTCAGAGCTCGTTCTTTAATTTTGGGTGTTTGTCAGATCACTGTATGTGTTCTGACCGCTATGTCCATTGTGTTACTGAATTGGTTTACATAACAGTACAGGAAGCCATAAGTGCTAATGATTCTCAATAAAGGGAAAAAAGAAGTTCTGAGACCATTTTTTTTTCTTTGCACTGTGTTTTGTCTTTTTTTTCCCCTAGACATTTGGGTGGTTCAGGACACAGGTGTGGACATGGAGATTCAGGGTCTGTGCTCTTCAATGGATAATCTCGTTATAAATGTGCAAAAGATTCAAGATTTGGTGGTTCAGAAGCCTATTTTTGAACCAAGAATTCCTATTCCTGATTTGTTTTATGGTGATAGAGTCAAGTTTGTGAATTTCAAAAATAAATGCAAACTGTTTTTGGCCTTGAAACCTCACTCCTCTGGTGACCCAGCTCAACAAGTGAGAATTATTATTTCTTTTTTGCGTGGCGACCCTCAGGATTGGGCATTTTCTCTTGCGCCAGGAGATCCTGCATTAAGTAATATTGATGCGTTTTTCCTGGCGCTCGGATTGCTGTACGATGAGCCTAATTCAGTGGATCAGGCAGAGAAAAATTTGCTGGCTTTGTGTCAGGGTCAGGATGAGATAGAGGTATACTGTCAAAAATTTAGAAAGTGGTCTGTACTCACTCAATGGAATGAAGCTGCGCTCGCAGCGATCTTCAGAAAGGGTCTCTCTGAAGCCCTTAAAGATGTCATGGTGGGATTTCCTATGCCTGATGGTCTGAATCAATCTATGTCTTTGGCCATTCAGATCGGTCGACGCTTGCGTGAGCGTAAATCTGTGCACCATTTGGCGGTATTACCTGAGCTTAAACCTGAGCCTATGCAGTGCGATAGGACTTTGTCCAGAGTTTAACGGCATGAACACAGACGTCTGAATGGTCTGTGTTTCTACTGTGGTGATTCCACTCATGCCATCTCTGATTGTCCTAAGCGCTCTAAGCGGTTCGCTAGGTCTGCCACCATTGGTACGGTACAGTCAAAATTTCTTCTGTCCGTTACCTTGATCTGCTCTTTGTCATCGTATTCTGTCATGGCATTTGTGGATTCAGGCGCTGCCCTGAATTTGATGGACTTGGAGTATGCTAAGCGTTGTGGGTTTTTCTTGGAGCCCTTGCAGTGTCCTATTCCATTGAGAGGAATTGATGCTACACCTTTGGCCAAGAATAAGCCTCAGTACTGGACCCAGCTGACCATGTGCATGGCTCCTGCACATCAGGAGGATATTCGCTTTCTGGTGTTGCATAATCTGCATGATGTGGTCGTTTTGGGGTTGCCATGGCTACAAGTCCATAATCCAGTATTAGATTGGAAATCCATGTCGGTTTCCAGCTGGGGTTGTCAGGGGGTACATGGTGATGTTCCATTTCTGTCAATTTCGTCATCCACCCCTTCTGAGGTCCCAGAGTTCTTGTCTGATTACCGGGATGTATTTGATGAGCCCAAGTCCGATACCCTACCTCCGCATAGGGATTGTGATTGTGCTATCAATTTGATTCCTGGTAGTAAATTCCCAAAAGGTCGATTGTTTAATTTGTCCGTGCCTGAGCACACCGCTATGCGCAGTTATGTGAAGGAATCCCTGGAGAAGGGGCATATTCGCCCGTCATCGTCGCCATTAGGAGCAGGGTTCTTTTTTGTAGCCAAGAAGGATGGTTCGCTGAGACCTTGTATAGATTACCGCCTTCTAAATAAGATCACGGTTAAATTTCAGTACCCCTTGCCATTGTTATCTGATCTGTTTGCTCGGATTAAGGGGGCTAGTTGGTTCACAAAGATAGATCTTCGTGGTGCGTATAATCTGGTGCGAATTAAGCAGGGCAATGAATGGAAAACTGCATTTAATACGCCCGAGGGTCATTTTGAGTATCTCGTGATGCCGTTCGGACTTGCCAATGCTCCATCAGTGTTTCAGTCCTTTATGCATGACATCTTCCGAGAGTACCTGGATAAATTCCTGATTGTGTACTTGGATGACATTTTGATCTTCTCGGATGATTGGGAGTCTCATGTGAAGCAGGTCAGAATGGTTTTTCAGGTCCTGCGTGCTAATTCTTTGTTTGTGAAGGGATCAAAGTGTCTCTTTGGTGTGCAGAAGGTTTCATTTTTGGGGTTCATCTTTTCCCCTTCTACTATCGAGATGGATCCTGTTAAGGTCCAAGCCATCCATGATTGGACTCAGCCGACATCTCTGAAAAGTCTGCAAAAGTTCCTGGGCTTTGCTAATTTTTATCGTCACTTCATCTGCAATTTTTCTAGTATTGCTAAAACATTGACCGATTTGACCAAGAAGGGTGCTGATGTGGTCAATTGGTCTTCTGCTGCTGTGGAGGCTTTTCAAGAGTTGAAGCGTCGTTTTTCTTCTGCCCCTGTGTTGTGTCAACCAGATGTTTCTCTTCCGTTCCAGGTCGAGGTTGATGCTTCTGAGATTGGAGCAGGGGCTGTTTTGTCACAGAGAGGTTCAGGTTGCTCAGTGATGAAACCATGCGCTTTCTTTTCCAGGAAGTTTTCGCCTGCTGAGCGAAATTATGATGTGGGCAACCGAGAGTTGCTGGCCATGAAGTGGGCATTCGAGGAGTGGCGTCATTGGCTTGAAGGAGCTAAGCATCGCGTGGTGGTATTGACTGATCATCAGAACTTGACTTATCTCGAGTCTGCCAAGCGCTTGAATCCTAGACAAGCTCGTTGGTCGTTGTTTTTTGCCCGTTTTGACTTTGTGATTTCGTACCTTCCAGGCTCTAAAAATGTGAAGGCGGATGCTCTGTCTAGGAGTTTTGTACCCGACTCTCCGGGCTTATCTGAGCCGGCGGGTATCCTCAAGGAAGGAGTAATTGTGTCTGCCATCTCCCCTGATTTGCGGCGGGTGCTGCAAAAATTTCAGGCGAATAAACCTGATCGTTGCCCAGCGGAGAAACTGTTTGTCCCTGATAGGTGGACGAATAGAGTTATCTCTGAACTTCATTGTTCGGTGTTGGCTGGTCATCCTGGAATCTTTGGTACCAGAGAGTTAGTGGCTAGATCCTTTTGGTGGCCCTCTCTGTCGCGGGATGTGCGTACTTTTGTGCAGTCCTGTGGGATTTGTGCTCGGGCTAAGCCCTGCTGTTCTCGTGCCAGTGGGTTGCTTTTGCCCTTGCCGGTCCCGAAGAGGCCTTGGACACATATCTCTATGGATTTTATTTCTGACCTTCCCGTTTCTCAAAAGATGTCAGTCATTTGGGTGGTCTGTGATCGCTTTTCTAAGATGGTCCATCTGGTACCCTTGTCTAAATTGCCTTCCTCCTCTGATTTGGTGCCTTTGTTCTTCCAGCATGTGGTTCGTTTGCATGGCATTCCAGAGAATATTGTTTCTGACAGAGGTTCCCAGTTTGTTTCGAGGTTTTGGCGAGCCTTTTGTGGTAGGATGGGCATTGACTTGTCTTTTTCCTCGGCTTTCCATCCTCAGACTAATGGCCAGACCGAGCGAACCAATCAGACCTTGGAAACATATCTGAGGTGCTTTGTTTCTGCTGATCAGGATGACTGGGTGTCCTTTTTGCCTTTGGCTGAGTTCGCCCTTAATAATCGGGCCAGCTCGGCTACCTTGGTTTCACCATTTTTCTGCAATTCTGGGTTCCATCCTCGTTTCTCTTCTGGACAGGTTGAGTCTTCGGACTGTCCTGGTGTGGATACTGTGGTAGACAGGTTGCAGCAGATTTGGACTCAGGTAGTGGACAATTTGACCTTGTCCCAGGAGAAGGCTCAACGTTTCGCTAATCGCAGACGCCGTGTGGGTCCCCGACGTCGTGTTGGGGATCTGGTTTGGTTATCTTCTCGTCATATTCCTATGAAGGTTTCCTCTCCTAAGTTTAAACCTCATTTTATTGGTCCGTATAGGATATCTGAGGTTCTTAATCCTGTGTCTTTTCGTCTGACCCTTCCAGATTCTTTTTCCATACATAACGTATTCCATAGGTCATTGTTGCGGAGATACGTGGCCCCTATGGTTCCATCTGTTGAGCCTCCTGCCCCGGTTTTGGTGGAGGGGGAATTGGAGTATATTGTGGAGAAGATTTTGGATTCTCGTGTTTCAAGACGGAAACTCCAGTATCTGGTTAAATGGAAGGGTTATGCTCAGGAAGATAATTCCTGGGTTTTTGCCTCTGATGTCCATGCTCCCGATCTTGTTCGTGCCTTTCATGTGGCTCATCCTGGTCGGCCTGGGGGCTCTGGTGAGGGTTCGGTGACCCCTCCTCAAGGGGGGGGTACTGTTGTGAATTCTGTGGCAGAGTTCACTCCTGTGGTCACAAGTGGTACTTCGGCTGATTCTCTCTGGGATCTTCCGTTTGTGGAGGAAAGTGGTACTGCAGCTTCTGAGTTTTCTCCCTCAGGTGATCTGGTGAGCTCGTTAGCTTCTTCTCTACTTAACTCCACCTGATGCTTTGATCCATGCTTCCTGTCAATGTTCCAGTGTTGGACTGGTTTTTTCCCTGGATCATTCCTGTGGCCTGCTGCTCTGCAAAGCTAAGTTTTGCTTTTGTTATTTTGTTGCTATTTTTCAGTCCAGCTTGCTTTATTGGTTTTTTCTCGCCTGCTGGAAGCTCTGAGACGCAGAGGGACGACCTCCGTACCGTTAGTCGGTGCGGAGGGTCTTTTTGTCCCCTCTGCGTGGTTATTTATAGGTTTTTGTGCTGACCGCAAAGTTATCTTCCCTATCCTCGTTCTATTCAGCTAGTCGGGCCTCACTTTGATAAATCTGTTTCATCTCTATGTTTGTGTTTTCATCTTACTCACAGTCATTATATGTGGGGGGCTGCCTTTTCCTTTGGGGAATTTCTCTGAGGCAAGGTAGGCTTATTTTTCTATCTTCAGGAATAGCTAGTTTCTCAGGCTGTGACGAGGCGCCTAGGTTCTGGTCAGGAGCGCTCCACGGCTACCTTTAGTGTGGTTTGATAGGATCAGGGATTGCGGTCTGCAGAGTTCCCACGTCTCAGAGCTCGTTCTTTAATTTTGGGTGTTTGTCAGATCATTGTATGTGTTCTGACCGCTATGTCCATTGTGTTACTGAATTGGTTAACATAACAGGCCCCATCCTTAATCTGGTATGATTGGCCCCCATCCCAGTCCTGGTATGCATGGCCCCATTCCTATTCTGGTATGATTGACCCCCACCCCCATCCTGGTATGCATGGCCCCATCAGAAAAGATTTAGAAAAAAAACATTACACTTACCTTCTCTGCGTTCCCTCGCAGTATGCTGCTCCATTGCCAGCAACTGCTTAATGCTTGTAAGTAGCACATGGCAGGGACGTCATGCGCTGTTGCAAGCCGAAGGGCAACTGCTGTAATATTCACTGCTCTGCACACCGAAACTGTTTGTTCTCAGATCAGTGAGTATTCATTGCTCTTCAGTAGCGCGTACAGTGTCAGCCGGAACCTTTCTGCAGTTGCCAGCGGTCACGTGTGCTGCTACTTAAGAGAAATAAATATTAACCTCTCTCTACGCCGATGGGCGTGGAATGCAGTAAATATTCAATTCTCTTTAGCAGCGGGCACAGGAGTTAGCGACAGAAGCTGGCTCCTGCCTCTGTGACACGCTGCTCTGCCTATTCCGCTCCCCCACCTACCCACCACAGCCAGAGCCAGTACATCCGGACTATAAGACCCACCCTCCATTTTTCTCCACATTTTTGGAGATAAAAGTTGCGTCTTATAGTCTGAAAAATATGATACCTTTTCGCTATCTTTAACAATTTCATTAAGTATCCTATCCTGCTGCAGCAGCAGAATTATCTTAAGCCCCCCATACACAATTTTTCATCCAATAACTATCTCTCTTGAGTCTCTCATACACAAAAACACTTGGCTCAGCTATGCTCTCCTTTCTTTTCTGAGAGAGAGCTAGTGTTATACTCATCTGGCTGCAACTTATCTCCTTGAGTGCAAAAGAATTGAAATCTGACTTCTCTGATCCTTCTCTTCACCTACATCATCTCTTTTGGTAGAGTTGGGAGACTCTCATACACATTAGATTTTTGGCCGATCCTACCAATAGTGTATGGGGGCCTATAGAGGGGTATTCCGCTTGATTAGTTGATAGTAGTAAGAGTGATCTGGTTTCCACAGCTAGAACCCCCAGTGATCACAATGACTTGTTTCTTCCTTCTCATCAGGCTGCAAGGAGACGTTGAATAGAGCAGTTGGTAGCACATTTATTATGAGTCTATGACACTAAAGAATATAGTTTGATGCACAGCTATGCTCCATTATCATTTTTAGAATAAATGGCATCATCAGTCTACTTAATGTAAGCACAACTTACAATTCCCACTACAATAATATTTATTTATGGTGTATACCATCTTCTCAAGGCTGTGGTCCTCTACATTTGGCCCTTGATTTTATTATTTCATGTTTCATGATGTATGGTTTCTTGTACTGTCTTGTCATGCTCATTAGTGAACTAACAAGTGTGTAGAATGGAGAGATGGTCTGTTGTGTAGATGATGGAATGTCCTGTGGAAACATGAGCACAAATTTCACATGTAGAAATGTCAATGCCCCTAAAAGATCCACACATTGCGTCCAAAGCTTCCTACACAACATTGGTAACTCAAACTCAAGAACTTGTAGGGCAATTTATAAAGGAAATACAGTAGTTTATGTAGTGTACAGTTTTGAATATAATTTGCTAGTAACTAGTAAAACCAGCACTATTACAAGCACTAACCAGACTATGTAGGCTCCTGAGTCCAAAGATGCACTTTTAGCAATTGGAAAATCTAGTCATGATATCTAGTAGGCTTCATTATAAAAATTTTGTGACTTTTGTATTAACATAATAAGTACTTACAAAATTTTCCCAAAGAGAATACTAGAATTGCCAGATAAGGCTACATTCACATTTGCGTTGTGCGCCGCTGCGTCGGCGACGCAACGCACAACGCAAATCAAAACGCACGCAAAAACGCTGCGTCCTTTTTTGCCGAAATTTGGACGCAAAAAAAATGCAACTTGTTGCGGTTTCTGCACCCAACGTTTGCGGTAAAAAAGCAAGAAGCACAGCCACATCCACCCATACTTCACCGAAAAGGCAGCCGTATAGAATCCAGGGGACTCAGAGAACATCGCCCACCTAGGTTCGTAGTTGCTGGCTTGGGACACTGTGGGTAAGGCACTGGGCAGGAGAAGAGGAAAGCTAGTGTAGTGAGACGGCCAGAGAAAGGCATACGAAAGGAGTCCTGGAAAGGTGCATCCCAATTTGCCTGGGAGTTTGCTAGACCACTAACCTCAAGAACACAGCATCAGGCTTGCGTTTGTGGACAGGAGAACTGTGAGTAAAGCATTGGAAACTGCACCTTGCTGTGTCCTTGTGTCCTTTCTACAACACCTGCCCGGCCTACTACAACCACCATTATCTCATCACTTACACATACAGTTGTGCTGGCATCTAGCTCTACCTGTGGAGAGCTGTACCAACTCTGCTGCATCACCACCAGCCTCAGCGGATTCTGAAGCAGCGTTGTCTAACATCTTTATTGCCGAGTAGAACAGGTGGCGTCACAAACAATTCCCCTTTTCCTCATAAACTTTATTTCCATTTCATTGACTCTTATATTGGATGCCCAGGGCCACGGACCGGGTCACTGCTGTCGTGACACATCCCCTTTTTGAACTGCCGGCCCGGTACCAAGTACCCAACGGCCCTTGGGGGCGCTCCACATCCACCTCTTATTGATTTGAATAGGAAGCAGATGTTCAGTACCAAGCCTAGGCCAACACCAGAAGACGAAGCTTAGCGAGTGAGAACTTCCAGCTGGCGTCCGCTGCTGCTGACTGATTGGCGGGGGTGTCGGACCCCTGCCGATCAGACAATTATAAATTATCTTAAGGATAGATCATCAATGTAAAGGTAGTGGAAAAACCTCATTAAGTATGCGTAATAAACTGACTTGAAACAGAGGTAAAAATCTACACCGGAGATAATTCTCTGTACAGAAAATTTTCTCAGCATGTGAATGACATTTATTCAAATCGTATCCATTTGACTTCTACTAGAGTTCATTGTTAGATGTTCTGTTGCCAAATATAGATGAAAACTGTGCAGTGTTTTGGGACCATGTGAACATAGCCTGACTCTTCTGCAAATGCATCACTGAAAATTTCTAAACAAAGTTGCTGGAAAATGGTATCTCTGTAAAATTAGAACTTGTATAGGTGATGTAAGAACACTTCTTGATTTAGCAAGGATAATTTGTGTATAACATGCATTTATATTCTCATTGTAGTAAGTAAATATATCACAGGACAACTTTTCCTCAACACTAGCTATTTTCTGATCTAATTGGCTACATGTTATCAATGTCATTAAAATGCAAATGTATTCTCCATCATTGATTTTTTGCTCCACACTATTATTGGATTTTATCTCTTGAGATGCCAAACACTTCCCTGAAAACAGAAATGAAACAGCTGAGATCAATTATGGTTATGGTTAGAGTAATACAACCCTACTGCTATGAATATGACAAGATCTAAGACCCCATTCAGAAGTTCGTTTTTCACCTATGTGCTGTATCTAATTGGGGTATGTAACAAACCCCCAAATATAACAGAAATCATGGAAAGTCGACTACTAAGGCAGATTGATGAAGCTGCAACCCATAATGAGGTCCTTGTTATGGGGGACTTTAACTACCTGGATATTAACTGGGAAACAGAGACCTGCAAAACCCATAAAGGGAACAGGTTTCTGCTAATAACCAAGAAAAATTATCTTTCACAAGTGGTGCAGACTCCAACCGGAGGAGCAGCTCTTTTAGACCTAATACTATCTAATAGTCCTGAGAATAACAAATCTGGAGGTCGTCGGGTATCTAGGAAATAGCGACTGCAATATTGTACAGTTTCACCTGTCTTTCGCAAGGGGGACTTGTGAGGGAGTCACAAAAACACTGAACTTTAGGAAGGCAAAGTCTGACCAGCTCAGAGATGCCCTTAATATGGTTGACTGGGACAATGTCCTCAGAAATAAGAATACAGATAATAAATGATAAGTGTTTAAGAACATCCTAAATAGGCACTGTAAGTGGTTTATACCTTGTGGGAATAAAAGGACTAGAAATAGGAAAAACCCAATGTGGCTAAACAAAGAAACAAGTGGGGCAATTTACAGTAAATAGAGAGCATTTAAACTACTAAATCAGGATGGCACCATTGAAGCTCTAAAAAAACTATAGGGAGAAAAATACTTTATCTAAAAAACTAATTAAAGCTGCCAAAAAGGAAACAGAGAAGCACATTGCTAAGGAGAGTAAAACTAATCCCAAATTGTTAAGGATGAAAATAAAAACCCACTAATAACATCAGCTGAAATACAGGACTCTGAAAACTAGCGGTGTGGCTGTTTCAAGATACACAATAAGGGGGCACTTGAAGAAAAATAGGCTGCATGGTCAAGTCGCCAGAAGAAAACCATTTCTGTGCAAATGCCACAAAGTATCTTGCCTACAATATGCAAAAGAGCATGGAGGCAAGCCTCAAAACTTCTGGAACAAGGTAATTTGGAGGTGTGAGACCAAAATTGAACTTTTTGGCCACAATCATTTATAGAGAGGTCAAAAAGGCCTATGAGGAAAAGAACACCATTCCTACTGTAAAGCACGGAAGTGGATCACTGATGTTTTGGGGATCTGTTAGCTACAAAGGCAAAGGAAACTTGTTCAAAGTTGAATGAAAGATGAATTCAGCACGCTATCAGACAAAACTGAAGGCAAATGTGCATCAGCCCGGAAGCTGCTCATATGTTATACTTAGATGTTCCAACATGACAACGATCCAAACAAAAGACCAAGTCAACCTCTCATTGGCAACAGCAGAACAAAGTGAAGGTTCTGGTGTGGCCATCTCAGTCTTCTGACCTCAATATCATTGAGCCACTCTGGAGAGATCTCAAGCACGCAGTTCATGCTAGACAGCCCAGGAATTTACAGGAACTGCAGGCTTTTTGCCAAGAAGAGTGGGCAGCTTTACCATCTGAGAAAATAAAGAACCACAACTACCACAAAAGACTTCAAGCTGTCATTGATGTTAGAGGGGGCAATATATGGTATTAAGAAATGGGGTATGTAAACTTTTGATCAGGGTCATTTGGATGTTTTCAGTTGTCATTATGATTTTAAAAGAGAAAACCCAGTAGTTTGACAATAAATGGATTCACCCAATCACTAACAATGAGTGGAGAAAAAGTTTTGGTGTTATCATTCATATTATCTGAAAAAAGGCCAAGAAAGCAAAAATTCTGCCAGAGTATGTAAACTTTTGAGCACAACTGTATGAGAAACTATGATTAAAAAAGAACTATGAAAAAAACATGAATAAAAGAGAGAAGACAATGTGCTTATGTCACTAGCATCTATTGCCGCATTATGAACTTAGTGCTGTTCTATATAAGACAGGATACATTTATTCATCAGTTTACGTCCGGAGAGGTTGGCAATGCGATATTGTGTAGGAATGAAATAGCGTTTCACTTATTGACTCTTATAGCACATCTTCTGAAATTATGCACTCAGAAGACTAGTTGGCTGTCATAATAATGCAGGAGAAAAAACGAGTCAGAAGCTCATAATATACAAACGTACACACTTTTATTAAATATCCATATACATAAAACTAGAACTGTTAGTGTGCAAGTGCATACAGTTCTTGGAGCAATCAGTAATGTTTATAACAATATGAAGTACATGACAAAAATTCCAAATAAGTGAGTGCCGGTAGGTCCCGCCTGCACAATTGGGCCAGCACAATATAGTAAACATACCAAATCAAAGTGCCATGGTCAATTTATAAAAATATCACAGCAGTAGCAATAAGTTTAAAGCCTATCTGTATGCTGGTAGCACAAAGGGTTAAATTTGGAAGCACATTATACATCCCTGTGAATGCCAACCACTCCCATATGGATATTTAATAAAAATTTTGTGTACGTTTGTATATTATGAGCTTCTGACTCGTTTTTTCTCCTGTATTATTATATATATTTGCGTCGCTCTGCCCTTTATAGTATGCAATTTAGCATTAATGCTACTTCATGCATGGTATTTTTGTAGGAAGAATGTCTTTGGGATTATTTTTCAAATTCTAGTTGGCTGTCATGCCTGCGCTATATCAAAATCTGAGTCTCTAGAGGAAGCGTAGTTCTATTTTCTTCAACCTTCACTCACATATAGTCTATGCAAATGGGATGATGGCAATTATATGATGGTGTTAAAAGGTAATCATAGATCTGGCCTTTTGTACACAGCTGCCCGGCAAGTTGTCCATCGTTTCCACCGTCTTATTCAGTGATGAAATGCTCCAAATTTGCTAGTTAAAAATGTATTCCAAAGTCTTTCCAGTATTTAGTGTTCAAATCAGATTCAGGCGGAACTAAGTATTTCCAGCCACTCATTTAGATGAAGGAATCATAATATGAGTTTTTTATATTGTAAGTATATTATAGATTTCACAAAAATAAATGTAACAAAGAGAAAACTTATACATTTGTGTCAATCACGTATAATATGCTACAGAACTGTGAGAGGAACCAATTGAATAGTTTATCCCAACCCCCCCCCCAAAAAAAAAAAAAAAAAACGAAAAAATTCCAAAATATTTTTAGGCACATGAAGTCATGGATTTACTCTCACCTGTTAAATAAGTATATGAAACATTGAGTCCCATTGCCAACTACCGTAAAGTGTGATTGCTTACACCGTGATTAGCACAGCAAACCAAGATAGGGTATACTCAACAACACCGTAATATTGATTGAAAAACAAGACAGATGAGCTGACAACACTGCCAGCAGATGAGGAGCTGCAGTTTTTCTTGAAAAGACTGAAGTGGTTTATCTCCACTTTCTGTCTCCTCTTCTGCAGGCACATATAACTCGATGGGCGCATGATCACTGAGTCTCTACCTAACATGCCAAAGCTGTTGGGGTCTAGCTCGCCCAGTTCAGCCCTGCCACTGACTTGTAACAGGATGTTTTCCCTGTATCTAATCATAAATCAAAAAATTACCGCACCCTCAGACTGGATATGCTGCAAAAGGTTTTGAACCAATTTATTATAACAAAAGGAATAGCCATAGAAAAAAGTAGGAGCAAATGTGTTCAAATCAGACCAAACCCAACGTTTCGACCCACCAGGGTCTTATTCATGGGGTTACTGGGGAGATAAAAAAACAGTGTAAACAACTAATAGTGGTATGGCAACAACATAGTGAAAAGGGGGGAAAACAATAGATATAAATATAAAATCACCGAAATATATACATTAATAGAACAAATATAAAGACATAGAACCAGAATATATACATTAAATATAATAGAGACAATCGTGGATGTTGCTACTAAGGTCCAAGTAGATAAATATAGTGGAGTATCTCTAAGAGGAAGATAATGAAAAAAGGAGGGGGGGGGGAAAGGGAGGGGAAGAAAGGAAGGGAAATAAAGAGCGATAGTTACATAGTTGGATGATTACCTTGGCTTCCAGAGGTATGCAAACTTATGGCAAAGAGGAGGGAAAAGCAGGAGGGCAAACTTTGTAATGCAAGTCCTGTCACTATGATAGATAAAGTAGCATTATGAGGTTGTACATGCCTAGAGGTCCCAAATATAGAGAGTAAAAGAGGGTAGAGAGGTCCCAACGGAGCGTAGTAAGGATATACCCAAAATTGTAGTAAGTATGCCGTGGTGTGTACCATATGTAGATGTACCTGTAATGTCCTAGGGGGGCGCTCCAGTGTCGAAATGATCGACTACTAAATACTGAAGTAGGCGGTAGGCCGATTGTGTGCCCCAGGTAGTACAGCTTAATACACAGTAGTCCTGAAATATGAAGAGGCCTTATAAGGTTTACGGAATGGGATAGAAATATGGGTAATGCAATAGGCAATGGAGGTACCTATGGTGTCCTTTAGCAGTGGTGTCGGGTACGGTCCAATTGGGTATACGGGAAGTGGCAAATCCACATGCCCTAGTAGAGATAGCCGGACTGTGCGTACTGGAATAATATGGGAGGCTAGTATAAATGGTATGAAATATAAAATAAATACACAGTATACAAGATACTGCTATTAAAGGGAACCTGTCACCTGAATTTGGCGGGACTGGTTTTGGGTCATAGGGGCGGAGTTTTCGGGTGTTTGATTCACCCTTTCCTTACCCGCTGGCTGCATGCTGGCCGCAATATTGGATTGAAGTTCATTCTCTGTCCTCCGTAGTACATGCCTGCACAAGGCAATCTTGCTTTGCGCAGGCGTGTACTACGGAGGACAGAGTATGAACTTCAATCCAATATTTCGGCCAGCATGCAGCCAGCGGGTAAGGAAAAGGTGAATCAAACACCCGAAAACTCCGCCCCTATGACCCAAAACCAGTCCCGCCAAATTCAGGTGACAGGTTCCCTTTAATAGACAGAGCGCCACATACGATACCTGTTTCATCGCGCATAGGCTGCGTGTAATAGCCAAGTAGAGTGACAAGAAATGATTGACAAGTGGGTCCGAAGGCTCCTGCTGAGCCTGGAGTAGTGGACCTAAAAATAAGGTCGTATATAATGAGGGTACAGTGGGGTATAAGTAAGAGAGCAATAGTGGTGTAGCACATAGGGGCGGCATAAATACCTGTAAGGTCCTGGGCTTTGTGCGAGGTAGGGTGGTGGAGCGGCACTCCCGTGCCTTGCTCTTAGGCCGTATGCTGGAAGGGGGGCTGATGGAGGCTATAAATAGTATCGGCGGTCCGCCGTACTGGAAATGCGGCCGCCAGACCGGAAGTGACGAATCGTCACTGTGTACAGAGTGCTCGCGCCTGCGCATTGAGCGCTAGAGGTAGCACTCCTAAGTGGGCAAGAGGGTGTCAGGATGGGGCGGTGTATAGGCGCATGCGCTGAGGGCGGTGATGGTAATAGCTGTAGGTAATGATGTGTGCGGCGTCGTACTATGTGAGCGCTGGTATATGCGCAGTGGGCACTGATGTGAATGCGGCGTAATATTATGTGAGCACTGCCGCATGTGTACTGGGCACTTATGTGGAGGCAGATATGTATACAGGTACTATGCACAGGGGAGAATGTACTGTGCGTATGCAGAATAGTCAACTCTATGTGGGCAAGACTAGTAGGATAGGGTAATGGAATAGTGACGCTGTGTGGGGGCACAAAAGGTCTAATAACATATGGGGATGGGACAAACCAGGAATGCTTATGGATAAGGGCAGTGGAATGGAACTAGGAGGATATAAGGGGGGCAGAAACGGAGAAAGGCAATAAGGCCAGAATACTGTAAGGCTAGACATCTATGTGGGAAGTAATGGTATGATTGATTAAAAGGTATAAGGAAAAGACTCACCTAATGGGATGTAGATTTAACGTGTCTAGGAAAGAAAACCAAGAGAATTAAGGAGGCATTACAATAGCCAGTTGATCTCCCTATTAAGACCCTTGGGAGCTAATGTCTCTAGTTTGTGGATCCAGTATGTTTCCCTGAGTTTGAGTAATTTAATGTGATCTCCACCTCTCCTGGGTCTAGGTACCTGTTCAATAATCTGATATTTTAATTGCGCTATCGTGTGCCTGAATTTAACGAAATGATCCGGAATGGGCAGCCACGTTTTCCCACAGCGTATGGAAGACTTGTGGCTGGCTATTCTGTCCTTGGCATGTTGTGTTGTCTCACCCACATATAGTAGGCCACAGGGGCATTTTATTACGTAAATCACGAAGTTGGAATTACAGGTGAAATATCCATGTATGGGATATGATTTACCTGTTCTGGGGTGAGTAATGTTGTCGGATTTGATAATATTGGAGCAGGAGGCACAGTTTAGGCAAGGAAATGTACCGTGGCGACGTGTCGAGAGTGTACCCTGACTGATAGTAGGATGAATGCTGCCAATATCAGCCCGGACTAGCCGATCCCTGATATTGGGTGCCCGCCTGTTGCACATGAGGGCTGGATGGGAGAAGCTGTCAATGTTGGGGTATGCTCTAGCTAACAAAGGCCAATGTTTCTTGATTACTGTTTCGACCTTTTGGCATGAAAGGATGGTAGGTATGTACGAACGGCACTCTATCTGTATTGGTTTGCCTGAGGGGTGGTGGTTGGGGATGGAGTGCTCGTTGTCTCTCCTGGTCCAGTAGGCGTTGGGGTAATTCCTCTCTCTGAATTTATCTGACATACCCACAAGACGTGTGGGGAGAATATTGGGGTCAGAGACGATTTTGGATACTCTCGTGAATTGTGAGCGGGGGAGGCTATTGCGTGTTGCCTTTGAATGGCTGCTAGAGTAGTGTAGCAGGCTGTTACAGTCAGTGGGCTTAAAATATAGATCAGTTGAAAGGTGACCCTGGTTATTTTTGCATACGAGAGTGTCTAGAAAGGAGATTTGTTTAGAGTCATAATGCATGGTAAACTCTAATTCCGGGTAGATCCCATTCAGAGACTCATGGAATGTAACCAATGTTTCTACAGGTCCTGTCCAGACGAAGAAAATATCGTCTATATAATGATGGTAGCACTGTACGTATTGTTTGAATCTGTCATCTGTATATACGAAATTGAGTTCAAATGCGTTCATGTATGCATTAGCATACGCGGGTGCGACATTTGAGCCCATGGCGGTCCCCTGTTGTTGAATATAATAAGTGTCCTCATACAGAAAAAAATTGTCATATAGGACGAGCCTTAGTAGGTCCAGACAAAGTTGTATCGAGTCAGTAGATAAAGTGGACGACTCAAGCAATGATTTGGCTGCTGTGATGCCTTTTTCGTGGGAGATGGAGGTGTACAGGCTGTTGACATCCATTGTAACCAGGAGACTGTCTGGTGGTATGGTGTCAAGCTGTCTGAGGATACTGAGAAAGTGGCCAGTATCTAATAGGAGTGACCTGGTAGTCTTAACAAGGGGTGTCAGAATTTTTTCCAAATAGACCAAAAGTGGCGAGAGTATAGAGTCAGTGGACGCTAGAATAGGGCGGCCCGGGGGATTGGTTAATGACTTGTGGATCTTGGGGAGTATGTAAAAAACTGGGGTTACTGGATGAGGATTGGAAAGAAATCTAACTGTCTGTTGATCAATCTTGCCGTTACCCACATAAGTATTGAGCAAAGACTGGATTTTTTTGCGAATTTCAAAGGTGGGGTCCTGTTATGACCTGGTGGTCAGGACAATAATGGACCTGGTGGTTAAGAGCACACGGAATGACCTGATAGTTACTGATAATAAAGGACGAGCTCTGGGACGTGGGAACTCTGCTGACCGCAATCCCTAATCTTATCAACACACTAGAAATAGCCGTGGATTGCGCCTAACGCTCCCTATGCAACTCGGCACAGCCTAAGGAACTAGCTAGCCCTGAAGAAAGAAAAATAAAGCCTACCTTGCCTCAGAGAAATTCCCCAAAGGAAAAGGCAGCCCCCCACATATAATGACTGTGAGTACAGATGAAAATACAAACACAGAGATGAAATAGATTTAGCAAAGTGAGGCCCGACTTACTGAACAGACCGAGGATAGGAAAGGTTACTTTGCGGTCAGCACAAAAACCTACAAAAAGACCACGCAGAGGGCGCAAAAAGACCTTCCGCACCGACTCACGGTGCGGAGGCGCTCCCTCTGCGTCCCAGAGCTTCCAGCAAGCAAGACAACAAAAAAAATAGCAAGCTGGACAGAAAAATAGCAAACCAAAGAAATACAAGCTGGAACTTAGCTTCTGCTGGGAAGACAGGTCACAAGAACGATCCAGGAGTGAACTAGACCAATACTGGAACATTGACAGGTGGCATGGAGCAAAGATCTAAGTGGAGTTAAATAACCTCGTCACCTGTGGAAGGAAACTCAGAAACACCCACCAGAGGAAGTCCATGGACAGAACCAGCCGAAGTACCATTCATGACCACAGTAGGGAGCCTGACAACAGAATTCACAACAGTACCCCCCCTTGAGGAGGGGTCACCGAACCCTCACCAGAGCCCCCAGGCCGACCAGGATGAGCCAAATGAAAGGCACGAACCAGATCGGCAGCATGAACATCAGAGGCAAAAACCCAGGAATTATCTTCCTGACCATAACCCTTCCACTTGACCAGGTACTGGAGTTTCCGTCTCGAAACACGAGAATCCAAAATCTTCTCCACCACATACTCCAACTCCCCCTCAACCAACACCGGGGCAGGAGGATCAACGGATGGAACCACAGGCGCCACGTATCTCCGCAATAACGACCTATGGAACACATTATAGATGGCAAAAGAAGCAGGAAGGGCCAAACGAAATGACACAGGATTGATAACCTCAGAAATCTTATACGGACCAATGAAACGAGGCTTAAACTTAGGAGGGGAAACCTTCATAGGAACATAACGAGACAACAACCAAACCAAATCCCCAACACGAAGTCGGGGACCCACCCAGCGCCAGTGGTTAGCGAAACGTTGAGCCTTCTCCTGGGACAATGTCAAATTGTCCACCACATGAGTCCAAATCTGCTGCAACCTATCCACCACAATATCTACACCAGGACAGTCCGAAGACTCAACCTGCCCTGAAGAGAAACGAGGATGGAAACCAGAATTGCAGAAAAACGGCGAAAACAAAGTAGCCGAGCTGGCCTGATTATTAAGGGCGAACTCAGCCAACGGCAAAAAGGACACCCAATCATCCTGATCAGCAGAAACAAAGCATCTCAGATATGTTTCCAAAGTTTGATTAGTTCGTTCGGTTTGGCCATTTGTCTGAGGATGGAAAGCCGAGGAAAAAGACAAATCAATGCCCATCCTTGCACAAAAGGATCGCCAAAACCACGAAACAAACTGGGAACCTCTGTCAGAAACGATGTTCTCCGGGATACCATGTAAACGAACCACATGCTGGAAAAATAATCACACCAAATCAGAGGAGGAAGGCAATTTAGACAAAGGTACCAAATGCACCATCTTAGAAAAGCGATCACAAACCACCCAAATGACCGACATCTTTTGAGAGACGGGGAGATCCGAAATAAAATCCAGAGAAATATGCGTCCAGGGCCTCTTCGGGACCAGCAAGGGCAAAAGCAACCCACTGGCACGAGAACAGCAGGGCTTAGCCCGAGCACAAGTCCCACAGGAATGCACAAAAGAACGCACATCCCGTGACAAAGACGGCCACCAAAAGGATCTAGCCACCAAATCTCTGGTACCAAAGATTCCAGGATGCCCAGCCAACACTGAACAATGAATCTCAGAGATAACTCTACTAGTCCATCTATCAGGGACAAACAGTTTCTCCGCTGGGCAACGGTCAGGTCTATCAGCCTGAAATTTTTGCAGCACCCACCGCAAATCAGGGGAGATGGCAGACAAAATTACCCCCTCTTTGAGAATACCCGCCGGCTCAGGAACACCCGGAGAGTCAGGCACAAAACTCCTTGACAGGGCATCAGCCTTCACATTACTAGAGCCCGGAAGGTACGAAACCACAAAATCAAAACGGGAGAAAAATAACGACCATCGAGCCTGTCTCGGATTCAACCGTTTGGCAGACTCAAGATAAGTCAAATTCTTGTGATCTGTCAAGACCACCACGCGATGCTTGGCTCCTTCAAGCCAATGACGCCACTCCTCGAATGCCCACTTCATGGCCAACAACTCACGATTACCAACATCATAATTACGCTCAGCAGGCGAAAACTTTCTAGAAAAGAAAGCACATGGCTTCATCACCGAACCATCAGAACTTCTTTGCGACAAAACAGCCCCTGCTCCAATCTCAGAAGCATCAACCTCAACTTGAAACGGGAGCGAAACATCTGGCTGGCACAACACAGAGGCAGAAGAAAAACGACGCTTCAACTCCTGAAAAGCCTCTACAGCTGCAGAAGACCAATTGACCACATCAGCACCCTTCTTGGTCAAATCAGTCAACGGTTTAGCAACAGTAGAAAAATTAGCGATGAAGCGCCGATAAAAATTAGCAAAGCCCAGGAACTTTTGCAGGCTCTTCACAGATGTCGGCTGAGTCCAATCGTAAATGGCCTGGACTTTAACAGGGTCCATCTCGATAGTAGAAGGGGAAAAAATGAACCCCAAAAATGAAACCTTCTGAACTCCAAAGAGACACTTTGACCCCTTCACAAACAAGGAATTCGCACGAAGGACCTGGAACACCATTCTGACCTGCTTTACATGAGACTCCCAATCATCCGAAAAGACCAAAATATCATCCAAATACACAATCAGGAATTTATCCAGGTACTCTCAGAAGATGTCATGCATAAAGGACTGAAATACTGATGGAGCATTGGAAAGCCCGAATGGCATAACCAGGTACTCAAAATGGCCCTCGGGCGTATTAAATGCTGTTTTCCATTCATCGCCTTGTTTAATACGCACAAGATTATACGCCCTCGGAGATCTATCTTGGTGAACCAACTAGCCCCTTTAATACGAGCAAACAAATCAGACAGCAACGGCAAAGGATACTGAAATTTGACTGTAATTTTATTAAGAAGGCGGTAATCAATACAAGGTCTCAAAGAACCATCCTTCTTGGCCACAAAAAAGAACCCTGCTCCTAACGGTGATGACGACGGGCGAATATGACCCTTCTCCAATGATTCCTTTATATAACTCCACCTAGCGGCGTGTTCTGGCACAGATAAATTGAACAATCGGCCCTTAGGAAACTTACTACCAGGAATCAAATTAATTGCACAATCGCAATCCCTATGAGGAAGTAGGGCACTGGCTTTGGGCTCATCAAATACATCCCGATAATCCGACAAAAACTCTGGAACTTCAGAAGGAGTGGAAGACGAAATAGACAAAAATGGAACATCACCATGTACCCCCTGGCAACCCCAGCTGGACACAGACATAGATTTCCAGTCCAATACTGGATTATGAACCTGTAGCCATGGCAACCCCAAAACGACCACATCATGCAGATTATGCAACACCAGAAAGCGAATATCCTCCTGATGTGCAGGAGCCATGCACATGGTCAATTGGGTCCAGTACTGAGGCTTATTCTTGGCCAAAGGCGTAGCATCAATTCCTCTCAATGGAATAGGATACTGCAAGGGCTCCAAGAAAAAACCACAGCGCCTGGCATACTCCAAGTCCATCAAATTCAGGGCAGCGCCTGAATCCACAAATGCCATAACAGAATAGGATGACAAAGAGCAAATCAGAGTAACGGACAATAGAAATTTAGACTGTACCGTACCAATGGTGGCAGACCTAGCGAACCGATTAGTGCGCTTAGGACAATTGGAGATAGCATGAGTGGAATCACCACAGTAAAAACATAGCCCATTCCGACGTCTGTGTTCTTGCCGTTCAGCTCTGGTCAAAGTCCTATCACATTGCATAGCCTCAGGCCCATGCTCAGATAGTACCGCCAAATGGTGCACAGCTTTACGCTCACGCAAGCGTCGATTGATCTGAATGGCCAAGGACATAGACTCATTGAGACCAGCAGGCATGGGAAATCCCACCATGACATCCTTAAGGGCTTCAGAGAGACCCTTTCTGAAGATTGCTGCCAGGGCACATTCATTCCACTGAGTGAGCACAGACCACTTTCTAAACTTCTGACAATATATCTCCGCTTCATCCTGACCCTGACACAGAGCCAGCAAGATTTTCTCTGCCTGATCCACTGAATTAGGTTCGTCATAAAGCAATCCAAGCGCCAGAAAAAACGAATCAACATCACGCAATGCCGGATCTCCTGGCGCAAGGGAAAATGCCCAGTCTTGAGGGTCACCACGTAACAAGGAAATAATGATCTTTACTTGTTGAACAGGGTCACCTGAGGAGCGAGGTTTCAAGGCAAGAAACAATTTACAATTATTTTTGAAATTCAAGAAATTAGATCTATCACCAAAAAACAAATCAGGAATTGGAATCCTAGGCTCTGACATCGGATTCTGAACCACTAAATCTTGAATGTTTTGTACCCTTGTAGTGAGATTATCCATCCAAGAGGACAGACCTTGAATGTCCATGTTGACACCTGTGTCCTGAACCACCCAGAGGTAAAGGGGAAAAGAGAGACAAAACACAGTGCAAAGAAAAAAAAATGGTCTCAGAACTTCTCTTATCCTTCTATTGAGATGCATTAGTACTTTGGGCCACCTGTACTGTTGTGACCTGGTGGTCAGGACAATAATGGACCTGGTGGTTAAGAGCACACGGAATGACCTGGTAGTTACTGATAGTAAAGGACGAGCTCTGGGACGTGGGAACTCTGCTGACCGCAATCCCTAATCCTATCAAACACACTAGAAATAGCCGTGGATTGCGCCTAACGCTCCCTATGCAACTCGGCACAGCCTAAGGAACTAGCTAGCCCTGAAGAAAGAAAAATAAAGCCTACCTTGCCTCAGAGAAATTCCCCAAAGGAAAATGCAGCCCCCCACATATAATGACTGTGAGTAAAGATGAAAATACAAACACAGAGATGAAATAGATTTAGCAAAGTGAGGCCCGACTTACTGAACAGACCGAGGATAGGAAAGGTTACTTTGCGGTCAGCACAAAAACCTACAAAAAGACCACGCAGAGGGCGCAAAAAGACCCTCCGCACCGACTCACGGTGCGGAGGCGCTCCCTCTGCGTCCCAGAGCTTCCAGCAAGCAAGACAACAAAAAAAATAGCAAGCTGGACAGAAAAATAGCAAACCAAAGAAATACAAGCTGGAACTTAGCTTCTGCTGGGAAGACAGGTCACAAGAACGATCCAGGAGTGTACTAGACCAATACTGCAACATTGACAGGTGGCATGGAGCAAAGATCTAAGTGGAGTTAAATAGAGCAGCCTGCTAACGAATTAACCTCGTCACCTGTGGAAGGAAACTCAGAAACACCCACCAGAGGAAGTCCATGGACAGAACCAGCCGAAGTACCATTCATGACCACAGGAGGGAGCCCGACAACAGAATTCACAACAGGGTCCCTCGGGATAACCCTATATGTGTTGGAGTCCGCTAGTTGGCGTAGTATTTCCCTTGAGTATAGAGAACGTTCCATAACAACCGTGGCCCCACCCTTGTCTGCCGGTTTAATGACAATGGTTTTATTGTTATGAAGGGATGTGAGTGCTTGTTTTTCAGATAGAGTAAGATTAGTACGTGTCGGAAAAAAGCCTAGCCGTTGCTGATGTGACGGATCCTTAATTTCTCTATCAACAAAAGAAATAAAAGTTTCAGTGGCGTGCGACGATTGAGGTGGGTTGAAGGAACTGGGGTTCCTCAGTCCCAGTGATGAGAGGGGAATCTCCGCAACAGAGACGTCCCCGAGGGGAGACACTCTGTTCTCGGAGTTCCCCGTCAGAGTCCCAAAATGAGTCTTGAGCCTCACCAGGCGGTAGAATCGTTGCAGGTCCCTCTCCAGCTGGAAACTGTCCCAGTTGGGAGTGGGACAAAAGGAAAGTCATTTTTGTAGTAGGTTTAATTCCGCAGGGGAGAGCGTGTAACCCGAGATATTAATCACTAGGTTAGGTGTCTTACCTGTGAACGGGTTGTCATTCTTTCTAGATCTTCTTGTTGGTCGGTACGCTGGTGACCTCCCCTGCGGCCTTTCGATAAAAAACGAGGTCTGTTGGAGCCTGTAGAGGAGTCGCTCTCTGTGCTGAATGAGCCGGCCTTGCGCTGGTATGGATGGCGCCAGGGATTGTTTCCTGCAGTATCGCTCCATTTGTAGACCCTGTTGTGAGTATAGTCGTCGTTATCACGTTGAAACTTCTGAATCTGTATCTGTATCTAAGGCTTATAGAGATGTCTCAGCTACAGTGGATAATTGTACTATAATGAAAAAGGAAATATATGTCCACTAGAAAACTACTATGAGCTCTTGTGGGACAAATGATATTAAAAAAAAGAAATACAATGATATATCTGTCTTATGAATATCTATCATCACAATTCCTCTAATTTGAGTGTCTGGATGCAGTGAATGACATTTCTGCCATCCAATGTAGGAATGGGGCATGTCGAGCTGTCAGTGTGTTGATGCACAGCTTGGCCGTCCAATTGGATGCAGGGGTGTGCTGGACTGTCAGTGTCTGGAGTGACAGTCTAACTGTCCAATCAGGACCCAGTTTGCCAAAGCTTCATCCATGTGTCTCTTGTCCAGAATAATTACCTCACTATTTAACCAAGTGTTCTGCATTTGATTGCTGCCAACTGTAGCTTTGCTCATGAGGTGTGTGCTTGCTCTGTGCTCTTTGTCTGGAATTCTGATCCTTTTCATCTAGGATTTGTCTTTAGCATTCGTTTGCCTTGCCCTTTTGTTTGTGACCTTCTGCTGCTTTTGCCATTACCTCGTTGGAATATTGACCTTGGACTGTTTCCTCAATACTCGTTTGAGCATTTGGGCGCTCGATTGAGTACCAAATAGTGCTGCGTATCGCATATTGCTCTATTGCTCGGGTCCCTTAATTTAATTTGAACCGCACTGAACCTCTCTCTCCCTCTCTCGTTCCCTCTCTCTCTATCCCGCTTTCTCTCTCTCGTGACTGCTTAATTTCTCTCCTGCTAAACAATACAGATATTCCTGAAATATGCTTGACTGCTTCATTGACGTACATTGTGCTCGGTAATCAAGTCGAGCACCGGAGCAGTCCTACGTGCTCGATTCGAGAACCGATCACCACAGCATTTTACTACTCACACTCTCATCACCACTAACTATGCCTTTGTCTCACCACTCTGTATATAATGTACTCTTTTGGCTTTTTGCACCTTCATACCGCTATGAACCTGTATATTAGCCCTATACCTGCAGATTATTAGCGTTTTCTGACCCAATAGGTTCCTTTTAACCCCTTAGTGACCGAGCCAAATTTTTTAAATCTGACCAGTGTCACTTTATGTGGTAATAACTCTGCAACGCTTCAACAAATCCCAGTGATTTTGAGATTGTTTTTTCCTGACATATTATACTTTATGATAATGGTAAATTTTGTTCAACATTTTTTGTGTTTATTTATAAAAAATATCAAAAATTTGAGAAAAATGTTAAAAAATTAGCAATTTTCTAAATTTGAATGATTATCCCTTTAATCCAGATAGTCATACAACAGCAAACCATTAATAAATAACATTTCCCACATGTCTGCTTTACATCAGCACCATTTGTAAAATGTTATTTTATTTTGTTAGCATTTTAGGAGGTTTAAAAATGTAGCAGCAATTTTTCATTTTTTCAAAGAAATTTACAAAATTTATTTTTTTAGGGACTTATCCATGTTTGAAGTGACTTTAGGGGTCCCATATATTGGGAAACCCACAAACGTGATACCATTTTAAAAACAGCACCCCTAAACATATTGAAAACTGCTGTCAGGTAGTTTATTAACCCTTCAGGTGCTTTACAGGAATTAATGCAAAGTGGTATGACAGAAATGAAAATGTGTATTTTTACCACCTAAGTGTTGCTAACTTCTAAACAGATTACTACAGCCGTCAGACTCTAAGGCCGCTATTTGGTCATGAATGGCCATGGCAAACATCAGGACCATAAAATCATGATCTGAGGGCACCAATTGTGACAAAGAAGAAGCCCCCACACTCTGTTAACCATTTATAATGATGTAGTCACTATTGACAGCAGCATCTAAGGGGTTAAACAGATTTAGATGGTGCAAATACTGATCGTGGCTGGTACAGCAAGTTGTCAGCTATAGTGTACAACCGACAGATGCTGAATTGTCATCTGTATGGGGAGGCTATTCTCTTATATCTCAGGTCAGTTAAAAGACATATTGGCGGTCATTAAGGGGTTAAATAATAAAAAAGGTACATATTAATATATATCCACACAACCAGAATAAACTGAAGGCATCCTTGTTAAGACGCTCTTCTTTGCTCCTAGCTCAGGCCACATTGTTACAAAGTTCTAACATGACCTGGTCTGAGGGCAGAGAGGAACGCTGAGGATCTTGAGGAGACTGCTCGACGGCAGAGCGGAATGATGAGGAGACAGCTAAATGTTGAAGAGGAATGCCAAGTAGATGACATGAGGGCAGTGAGAAGTGCCGAGGAGACTGCGAGAGGGTAGGGAGAAGCGCAGAGGAAGTGACCTAAGGATAGAGAGGAACTCTGAGGAGATGGCCTGAGGACAGAGAGAAGCTCCAAGGAGACAGCTTGAGTGCAGAGAAGAGTGCCAAGGAGGCGGCCCTTAGGTAGAAAAACCCTGAGGAGATGGCGTTAAGGCAGAGAGAAGCCCTGAGATGGCCTGAGTGTAGACTGATAGTAACAAAAACTTAGGTTTGAAATGTTATGAACACCTTCGGAGAAAGTTGACAGCGCTCATTACAGTCAGTAGGAACAGTCCAACTCTACTGTGCATTTGATGACAAATCCATTCTGCATGGTTTTTTTTTTCCAAATTCAAGGATGGACAACCTTTTCTATACCACGAAATGTTCAAAAGAACAAATAGACCTTCATTATGTATGGTGGAAAGGTCGTCTCTGTAATTGCTTCCTTTTTTTAACTCTAGCAAAATATATTCTTCATAGTATATTCCAAATGACTAATGCAATTATTTCCCCAACATTTAAATCTTTTAGATGCATAAGAGGCAAGATATTAAGATTTGCATACAGGAATGCATTTTTTTTCCATTATTATACTCAAGTATATTCATATATTTCCAAACTAAATCTGCAGATTAGAACTAAAAATAGAATTTAATATTAGCCTATTTAAACTAATAGATAAGAAAAGCAGCCACTTGGATAGTTATTAGATCTTGAGTATTTTCTTGGAGGAGCAGGATGAAAATACAATTTAAGCAACAAGATTTGCATATGTACCCATGCAAATGTCATACCACCCATGATATGGGATACAGAACATTTTATATTGTTTCTTACAATAATTATGTAATTGATAGCTTTGAGATATATTGTAATATATACGGCTTGTGATATGAGCCAAAGTAGAATTGTAATCAATGCTGAAAAGGTTAATAACGCTGCATGTAGTGATGCATCAGCCATAAATATTTCTGAATGCTTTTTTTTCTTCAAAATGCACATTCTAAAATACATTTTTTCAATATTGAAATGAATGAATGAAATGAGTTATTGGCAATGACACAAAACATATTATAGAAATACAGTATTGTATTAGAACTATGACGTATATTACCATAGTACTTTCTTTCTTTTACTAGCAATTCATTTATACCTAGACCTTTAATCCATCATTTCATTATTTTTTTTACATGTTCACAGTTGCTATAGTAATTGTATGTGGTGTCCATAGAAAGCCTTGAAATTATAGACTTTGTACATGTCATTGATTAATATTTATTCTATTTCTCCTTGAGACACAAAGCAGTAAAACACAGAAACTTGCTCGAAAAGACACTTTTTATCTGTTTCAATCTTCTCTCTCTCTCATATCTTCTTAATAGAGGTAATAAAGGATGAATATCTAATAATTCTAGAAAGTGTAGTAAATTAACCTCAGCTATAAAACTTTAAAAAAATGTATACTTTATATAAAAAAATGCTATAGTCTCTGCCTTATAGGCGATCTAAACCTAAAGAGATCATCTTCCAAAATTGAAGACATATAGGAAAACCTTCTTATATCCTTCATAAATATGTGTGGAAAAGTGAGTTAACATACTGATCATACAGACAAACAATCTACTAAACATCCTGACTAGGGTTGAGCGAAACGGGTCGAACATTTTCAAAAGTCGCCGACTTTTGGCTAAGTCGGGGTTTCATGAAACCCGATCCGACCCCTGTGCGGGGTCGGCCATGCGGTACGCGACTTTCGCGCCAAAGTCGCGTTTCAATGACGCGAAAAGCGCCATTTCTCAGCCAATGAAGGTAAACGCAGAGTGTGGGCAGCGTGATGACATAGGTCCTGGTCCCCACCATCTTAGAGAAGGGCATTGCAGTGATTGGCTTGCTGTCTGCGACGTCACAGGGGCTATAAAGAGGCGTTCCCGCCGACCGCCATCTTACTGCTGCTGATCTGAGCTTAGGGAGAGGTTGCTGCCGCTTTGTCAGAAGCAGGGATAGCGTTAGGCAGGGTCCATTAACCACAAAACCGCTTGTGCTGCAGCGATTTGCACTGTCCAACACCACCCTCGGTGTGCA
The DNA here is from genome assembly GCF_032444005.1 of Ranitomeya imitator. NCBI lineage: Eukaryota > Metazoa > Chordata > Amphibia > Anura > Dendrobatidae > Ranitomeya > Ranitomeya imitator. Next base: position 428,656,480 of record NC_091287.1, on the reverse strand, counting down.
GGGACAGTGGAAGTTTTTTTTTTTTTTTTTTCCCCTCAGCGCTGTAGCTCATTGGGCTGCCCTAGAAGGCTCCCTGATAGCTGCATTGCTGTGTGTACGCCGCTGTGCAAACCAACTGCTTTTTTCAAAGCACAAATCCTCTTGTTCCTTCCTTTCTGCACAGCTATCTTTTTTGTTTGTCCACACTTTTTATTTCATTTGTGCATCAGTCCACTCCTTATTGCTGCCTGCCATACCTGGCTGAGATTACTGCAGGCAGGGAGATAGTAGCTGCCTGCCATACCTGGCTGAGATTACTGCAGGCAGGGAGATAGTAATTGTAGGACATTCCCTGTTTTTTTATTTTTTATTTTTTTGGTGGGAGATTAAGATTGGCAATTTGGCATTTCTGCTAGAGTGCCATCCCTGTGTGTGCCATCTCTCTCACATAGTGGGCCATAGAAAGCCTTTTCATTTTTCTGTATTTTTTTTTGTGGGGTGTATAAATTCTCCCTGATAAAAATACAGTGGGAGATTAATATTGGCCTTTGGGCTTGTGTGCCAGTCCTGAGTGTGCCATCTCTCTCACAAATAGTGGGCCATAGAAAGCCTATTTTATTTTTTTTTGGGTTTTATAAATTCTCCCTGAAAAAAAGGGAGATTAATATTGGCCTCTGGGCTTGTGTGCCAGTCCTGAGCGTGCCATCTGTGCCAGCCCTGAGCGTGCCATCTCTCTCACAAATAGTGGGCCATAGAAAGCCTATTTAATTTTTTTTTTGGTTTTATAAATTCTCCCTGAAAAAAAGGGAGATTAATATTGGCCTCTGGGCTTGTGTGCCAGTTGTGAGCGTGCCATCTGTGCCAGTCCTGAGCGTGCCATCTCTCTCACAAATAGTGGGCCATAGAAAGCCTATTTAATTTTTTTTTTTGTTTTATAAATTTTCCCTGAAAAAAGGGAGATTAATATTGGCCTCTGGGCTTGTGTGCCAGTTGTGAGCGTGCCATCTGTGCCAGTCCTGAGCGTGCCATCTCTCTCACAAATAGTGGGCCATAGAAAGCCTATTTAATTTTTTTTTTGGTTTTATAAATTTTCCCTGAAAAAAGGGAGATTAATATTGGCCTCTGGGCTTGTGTGCCAGTTGTGAGCGTGCCATCTGTGCCAGTCCTGAGCGTGCCATCTCTCTCACAAATAGTGGGCCATAGAAAGCCTATTTAAATTTTTTTTGGTTTTATAAATTCTCCCAGAAAAAAAGGGAGATTAATATTGGCCTCTGGGCTTCTGTGCCAGTCCTGAGCGTGCCATCTGTGCCAGTCCTGAGCGTCCCATCTCTCTCACAAATAGTGGGCCATAGAAAGCCTATTTTTTTTTTTTTTTGGGTTTTAGAAATTCTCCCTGGAAAAAAAAAGGGAGCTTAATATTGCCCTTTGGGCTTGTGTGCCAGTACTAAGCGTTCCATCTCTCTCTCTCTCTCAGTCAGTGGGCCATAGAACGCCTATTTTTGGTTTTATTTGTTTTCTAAATTCTCCCTGAAAAAATCATTTTATTTTATTTGGTTTCTAAATTCTTCCTGATAAAATCATATTTTTTTTATTATTTTTTTTTCTAAAGTCTCCCTGAAAAAAAAAAAAAAAAAAAAAAAACAGTGGGAGATTAATATTGGCCTTTCTGCTTGTGTGCCAGTCTTGACTCCTGGGTGCGTCATCTCTCAGTCAGTGGGCCATAGAACGCCTATTTTTGGTTTTATTTGTTTTATAAATTCTCCCTGAAAAAATCATTTTATTTTATTTGGTTTCTAAATTCTTCCTGATAAAATCATATTTTTTTTATTATTTTTTTTTCTAAAGTCTCCCTGAAAAAAAAAAAAAAAAACAACCAAAAAAAACAGTGGGAGATTAATATTGGCCTTTCTGCTTGTGTGCCAGTCTTGACTCCTGGGTGTGCCATCTCTCTCTCTCTCTCTCTCTCTCTCTCTCCAATTGTGGTCCATAGAAAGCCTATATTTTTTTTCCTTGATTTGGGTTCCAAAATCTACCAGAGAAAATAACTACATCAATTATTGGTAGAAAAATATTGGCCTCTGGGCTTGTGTGCCACTCCTGACTCCTGTGTGCGTCATCTCTCAGTCAGTGGGCCATAGAACGCCTATTTTTGTTTTTATTTGTTTTATAAATTCTCCCTGAAAAAATAATTTTATTTTATTTGGTTTCTAAATTCTTCCTGATAAAATCATATTTTTTTTATTATTTTTTTTTCTAAAGTCTCCCTGAAAAAAAAAAAAAAAAAAAAAAACCCCCAAAAAAATGGGAGATTAATATTGGCCTTTCTGCTTGTGTGCCAGTCTTGACTCCTGGGTGTGCCATCTCTCTCTCTCTCTCTCTCTCTCTCTCTCCAATTGTGGTCCATAGAAAGCCTATATTTTTTTTCCTTGATTTGGGTTCCAAAATCTACCAGAGAAAATAACTCCATCAATCATTGGTAGAAAAATATTGGCCTCTGGGCTTGTGTGCCACTCCTGATTCCTGTGTGCGTCATCTCTCACTCAGTGGCCCATAGAAAGCATATAGTTTGTTACATTTGTTTTCTAAATTCTCCCTGCAAAAATCTATTTTTTTTTTTTGGGGGGGTTTCTAAAGTGTTCCTGAAAAAAATAAAAATAAAAAAAAAATAATAGTGTGACATTAATATTAACATTTGTGCTTCAGTGACAGTCCTGCGTGTGGGGCATCTCTCTAATTTGCAGCCACCAAAAAAAGAGTGTGTAACATTGGGCCTGATTTTCGCTGTGGTCTCACCAACCTGTAAAGGGGTAGCTAAATCATACTGAAGTTATAGCTCACCGTGTAAGTTGTGTGACTGCAACAAATAACGTTAGTTTGGTTACGTTTTTAAAACAATGAGGAAGTCTAGTGGAAGAGGTCGTGGCCGGGGGCGTTCATTGTCAGCTGGTAATGAGGGTAGTGGTAGTGGTGGAGCATCAGGTGGTCGTGGGGAAAAAAATATTGCACCTAGGTCTGGAGCTGTGGAGCCAGGTTCGTCGTCCAGCTACACAAGGCCTCGAACGCTCCCTTTTCTGGGATTAGGAAAACCGCTTTTAAAGCCGGAGCAGCAAGAGCAAGTTTTGGCTTATCTTGCTGACTCAGCCTCTAGCTCTTTTGCCTCCTCTCGTGAAACTGGTAAAAGTAAAAGCAGCGCGTCGTTAGTGGATGTTCACGGTCAGGGACAAGTCACTTCCTTGTCCTCTTCAGCAAAAACAACAACAGAGAAGAATGCAGCAGGCGACACAACGGGTTACTCCATGGAGCTCTTTACACATACCGTCCCTGGCTTAGAAAGTGAAGCAGTTAACAGTCCATGCCCATTACAAATTGAATCTGACATGGAGTGCACTGACGCACAGCCACAGCCAGACTACTATGCTGGTCCTTTGACTCAGACCACAACATTGCCCTCGCAGGGTGCTGATCAAGAATCAGACCCTGATGAGACTATGTTGCCCCATCACGAACGCTATACCACCGAACGACACGGTGACACAGACGAAGTTGCGCAGGAGGTACAAGAAGAGTTATTAGATGACCCAGTTCTTGACCCCGATTGGCAGCCATTGGGGGAACAGGGTGCAGGCGGCAGCAGTTCTGAAGCAGAGGAGGAGGAGGGGCCGCAGCAGGCATCAACATCGCCACAGGTTCCATCTGCCGGGCCCGTATCTTGCCCAAAACGCGTGGCAAAGCCAAAACCTGGTGGAGGACAGCGTGGCCATCCGGTTAAAGCTCAGTCTGCAATGCCTGAAAAGGTATCCGATGCTAGAAAGAGTGCAGTCTGGCATTTTTTTAAACAACATCCAATTGATCAGCGCAAAGTCATCTGTCAAAAATGTTCTACTTCCTTAAGCAGAGGTCAGAATCTGAAAAGTCTCAATACTAGTTGCATGCATAGACATTTAACCACCATGCATTTGAAAGCTTGGACTAACTACCAAACGTCCCTTAAGGTTGTTGCACCCTCGGCCAATGAAGCTAGTCATCAACGCAACATCCCTTCCGGCAGTGTAGGACCACCATTTAGCGCACCACCTGCTGTATCTGTGCAGGTATCTTTGCCAGGCCAAAGCAGTCAGGGTCAGGGAATCACCAGTTTCGTAGTAGGAAACACTGCATCTAGGGCACCGGCGGCAACAATACCATCTCCCACCGTCTCTCAGTCTGCCATGTCCACCGGCACCCCCGCTAGTTCCACGATCTCCAGCTCTCCAGTCCAGCTCACCCTACATGAGACTATGGTTAGAAAAAGGAAATACTTAGCCTCGCATCCGCGTACACAGGGTTTGAACGCCCACATAGCTAGACTAATCTCGTTAGAGATGATGCCCTACCGGTTAGTTGAAAGCGAAGCTTTCAAAGACCTGATGGACTACGCTGTACCACGCTACGAGCTACCCAGTCGACACTTTTTTTCCAGAAAAGCCATCCCAGCCCTCCACCAGCATGTTAAAGAGCGCATCGTCCATGCACTCAGGCAATCTGTGAGCACAAAGGTGCACCTGACAACAGATGCATGGACCAGTAGGCATGGCCAGGGACGTTACGTGTCCATCACGGCACACTGGGTAAATGTGGTGGATTCAGGGTCCACAGGGGACAGCAAGTTTGGGACAGTTCTGCCTAGCCCACGGTCTAGTAAACAGTTGTCTGTAGCCGTTCGCACCCCCTCCTCCTCCTCCTCCTCCTCGTCCTCCTGCAGAAGCAAGAGCTCGTCCACAGACCGCAGTCGCACAAACACTCCATCCGCACCTGCCACTGTTGCACACCAGGTCTCCCATTATGGGGCAGCTACTGGCATACGTCAGCAGGCTGTATTGGCTATGAAGTGTTTGGGCGACAATAGACACACCGCGGAAGTTCTGTCCGAGTTCTTGCAGCAAGAAACGCAGTCGTGGCTGGGCACTGTAGATCTTGAGGCAGGCAAGGTAGTGAGTGATAACGGAAGGAATTTCATGGCTGCCATCTCCCTTTCCCAACTGAAACACATTCCTTGCCTGGCTCACACCTTAAACCTGGTGGTGCAGTGCTTCCTGAAAAGTTATCCGGGGTTATCCGACCTGCTCCTCAAAGTGCGTGGACTTTGCGCACATATCCGCCGTTCGCCTGTACACTCCAGCCGTATGCAGACCTATCAGCGTTCTTTGAACCTTCCCCAGCATCGCCTAATCATAGACGTTGCAACAAGGTGGAACTCAACACTGCACATGCTTCAGAGACTGTGCGAACAGAGGCGGGCTGTTATGTTTTTGTGGGAGGATACACATACACGGGCAGGCAGTAGGATGGCAGACATGGAGTTGTCAGGTGTGCAGTGGTCGAAGATTCAAGACATGTGTCAAGTCCTTCAGTGTTTTGAGGAATGCACACGGCTGGTTAGTGCAGACAACGCCATAATAAGCATGAGCATCCCCCTAATGCGTCTGCTGATGCAAAGTTTGACGCACATAAAGGATCAGGCGTCTGCACCAGAGGAAGAGGAAAGCCTTGATGACAGTCAGCGATTGTCTGGTCAGGGCAGTGTACATGACGAGGTACCGGGCGAAGAGGAGGTGGAGGATGAGGAGGATGATGGGGATGAGTATATTTTTAATGAGGAAGCTTTCCCGGGGGCACGGGAAATTGGTGGCGTGGCAAGGCCGGGTTCTGGTTTTTTGAGGGACACAAGTGACGTAGATTTGCCTGCAACTGCCCCTCAACCAAGCACAACCGCAGATTTGACAACGGGAACTTTGGCCCACATGGCGGATTATGCCTTGCGTATCCTCAAAAGGGACACACGCATTACAAAAATGATGAACGATGACGATTACTGGTTGGCCTGCCTCCTTGATCCTCGCTATAAAGGCAAATTGCAAAATATTATGCCACATGAGAACTTGGAACTAATATTAGCAACAAAACAATCAACTCTTGTTGACCGTTTGCTTCTGGCATTCCCTGCACACAGCGCCCGTGATCGTTCTCACACGAGCTCCAGGGGCCAGCAGACCAGAGGTGTTAGAGGGGCAGAAATCAGAAGTGGCGTTGGCCAGAGGGGTTTTCTGACCAGGTTGTGGAGTGATTTTTCTATGACCGCAGACAGGACAGGTACTGCAGCATCAATTTAAAGTGACAGGAGACAACATTTGTCCAGTATGGTTACAAACTATTTTTCATCCCTTATCGACGTTCTCCCTCAACCGTCATTCCCATTTGATTACTGGGCATCCAAATTAGACACCTGGCCAGAATTGGCAGAATATGCATTGCAGGAGCTTGCTTGCCCGGCAGCTAGTGTCCTATCAGAAAGAGTATTCAGTGCTGCAGGTTCATTACTAACAGAAAAAAGGACTCGTCTGGCTACCCAAAATGTAGATGATCTAACCTTCATTAAAATGAACCACAACTGGATTTCAAAATCTTTTGCCCCACCCTGCCCGGCTGACACCTAGCTTTCCTATGAAAAGGTCTTGCCTGTGGACTATTCTGAATGACTTTTCCAATCTCGTAATTTTCTTCACCTGATTGTCCAGCATACGACATGTTTCCACCTCACGAAATGGCCAAACTCCCCACACGGGGCCGTGCTATCGCCACTTTGCGCTTGGACCCTTGAGAGTGCTGTTTGTCTGAAGAGGTGGGTGTGGCCGCTTTTGGTCGACGGCACTGCCACTGGGTCCCTCATAGTACAATAAAGTGTCTCTGGCGGTGGTGGTGCGCACCCAACGTCAGACACACCGTTGTAATATGAGGGGCCCTGTGCCTGTACCGCCGGCCACAAGACAGTTCCCCCCCCCAGCTCAAACAGTGCTCTACCACTAGCAAAATTATCTCTCACAGCTTCACCAATGTGTAGTCTAGGCGCTGACATCCTTCAATGCCTGGCACTGACAATACCATTGTTTTGACATTTTTGTTATGTTAGGCCTTCGAAGCCTGTCTGCGGTCCCTTCTTTCTACAACTACTACACTGACCAGGCCACTGCTGGCCGTGTTACCCTGGAACCAATTTAAAAGTGCCTACAGTCAGCCCAATTTTGTTATGTTAGGCCTTCGAAGACTGTCTGCCGTCACTCCTTCCACTAGACTTCCACTGACCATACACTGCTGCCCATGTACCCCTGGAACCAATTTAAAGTGCCTACAGCCAGCCCAATTTTGTTATGTTAGGCCTTCGAAGCCTGTCTGCGGTCACTCCTTCCACTAGACTTCCACTGACCAGACCACTGCTGCCCGTGTACCCCTGGAACCAATTTAAAAGTGCCTACAGCCAGCCCAAGTTTGTTATGTTAGGCCTTCGAAGCCTGTCTGCGGTCACTCCTTCCACTAGACTTCCACAGACCAGACCACTGCTGCCCGTGTACCCCTGGAACCAATTTAAAAGTGCCTACAGCCAGCCCAAGTTTGTTATGTTAGGCCTTGGAAGCCTGTCTGCGGTCACTCCTTCCACTAGACTTCCACTGACCAGACCACTGCTGCCCGTGTACCCCTGGAACCAATTTAAAAGTGCCTACAGCCAGCCCAAGTTTGTTATGTTAGGCCTTCGAAGCCTGTCTGCGGTCACTCCTTCCACTAGACTTCCACAGACCAGACCACTGCTGCCCGTGTACCCCTGGAACCAATTTAAAAGTGCCTACAGCCAGCCAAAGTTTGTTATGTTAGGCCTTGGAAGCCTGTCTGCGGTCACTCCTTCCACTAGACTTCCACTGACCAGACCACTGCTGCCCGTGTACCCCTGGAACCAATTTAAAAGTGCCTACAGCCAGCCCAAGTTTGTTATGTTAGGCCTTCGAAGCCTGTCTGCGGTCACTCCTTCCACTAGACTTCCACAGACCAGACCACTGCTGCCCGTGTACCCCTGGAACCAATTTAAAAGTGCCTACAGCCAGCCCAAGTTTGTTATGTTAGGCCTTGGAAGCCTGTCTGCGGTCACTCCTTCCACTAGACTTCCACTGACCAGACCACTGCTGCCCGTGTACCCCTGGAACCAATTTAAAAGTGCCTACAGCCAGCCCAAGTTTGTTATGTTAGGCCTTCGAAGCCTGTCTGCGGTCACTCCTTCCACTAGACTTCCACAGACCAGACCACTGCTGCCCGTGTACCCCTGGAACCAATTTAAAAGTGCCTACAGCCAGCCCAAGTTTGTTATGTTAGGCCTTGGAAGCCTGTCTGCGGTCACTCCTTCCACTAGACTTCCACTGACCAGACCACTGCTGCCCGTGTACCCCTGGAACCAATTTAAAAGTGCCTACAGCCAGCCCAAGTTTGTTATGTTAGGCCTTGGAAGCCTGTCTGCGGTCACTCCTTCCACTAGACTTCCACTGACCAGACCACTGCTGCCCGTGTACCCCTGGAACCAATTTAAAAGTGCCTACAGCCAGCCCAAGTTTGTTATGTTAGGCCTTCGAAGCCTGTCTGCGTCCCGTTCTTTCAACTACAACTACACTGACCAGGCCACTGATGGCCGTGTTCCCTTGGAACCAATTTTAACTTGCCTACAGCCAGCCCTATGTTATTATGTTAGGCCTTCGAAGCCTGTCTGCGGTCACTCCTTCCACTAGACTTCCACAGACCAGACCACTGCTGCCCGTGTACCCCTGGAACCAATTTAAAAGTGCCTACAGCCAGCCCAAGTTTGTTATGTTAGGCCTTGGAAGCCTGTCTGCGGTCACTCCTTCCACTAGACTTCCACTGACCAGACCACTGCTGCCCGTGTACCCCTGGAACCAATTTAAAAGTGCCTACAGCCAGCCCAAGTTTGTTATGTTAGGCCTTCGAAGCCTGTCTGCGGTCACTCCTTCCACTAGACTTCCACAGACCAGACCACTGCTGCCCGTGTACCCCTGGAACCAATTTAAAAGTGCCTACAGCCAGCCCAAGTTTGTTATGTTAGGCCTTGGAAGCCTGTCTGCGGTCACTCCTTCCACTAGACTTCCACTGACCAGACCACTGCTGCCCGTGTACCCCTGGAACCAATTTAAAAGTGCCTACAGCCAGCCCAAGTTTGTTATGTTAGGCCTTGGAAGCCTGTCTGCGGTCACTCCTTCCACTAGACTTCCACTGACCAGACCACTGCTGCCCGTGTACCCCTGGAACCAATTTAAAAGTGCCTACAGCCAGCCCAAGTTTGTTATGTTAGGCCTTCGAAGCCTGTCTGCGGTCACTCCTTCCACTAGACTTCCACAGACCAGACCACTGCTGCCCGTGTACCCCTGGAACCAATTTAAAAGTGCCTACAGCCAGCCCAAGTTTGTTATGTTAGGCCTTGGAAGCCTGTCTGCGGTCACTCCTTCCACTAGACTTCCACTGACCAGACCACTGCTGCCCGTGTACCCCTGGAACCAATTTAAAAGTGCCTACAGCCAGCCCAAGTTTGTTATGTTAGGCCTTGGAAGCCTGTCTGCGGTCACTCCTTCCACTAGACTTCCACTGACCATACACTGCTGCCCATGTACCCCTGGAACAAATTTAAAAGTGCCTACAGCCAGCCCAAGTTTGTTATGTTAGGCCTTCGAAGCCTGTCTGCGTCCCGTTCTTTCAACTACAACTACACTGACCAGGCCACTGATGGCCGTGTTCCCTTGGAACCAATTTTAACTTGCCTACAGCCAGCCCTATGTTATTATGTTAGGCCTTCGAAGCCTGTCTGCGTCCCGTTCTTTCAACTACAACTACACTGACCAGGCCACTGATGGCCGTGTTCCCCTGGAACCAATTTTAACTTGCCTACAGCCAGCCCAATGTTAGGCCTTTGATGCCTGTCTGCCGTCACTCCTTCCACTAGGCCTCCACTGACCTGTCTATTGCTGCCCGTGTACCCCTTGAACCAACATCATTAAATATAAAAAAAATTAATTTGATTATAAAAAATAAGATCGTGTTGAGATCTCAAATGCAGACATTTTAACAATCAAAACAAACACACAACAAATATCTGGAACTGTACTACAAAGGTCCAACAGCTACAATTTCTTTCTCCTGCAAGAAGTTAACTGAAAGTTTTTTGGAGTTGTTAACACAGATATGGCATCCACCGAGTGTTGTCCTGTCGCGTCTCCTTTAAATTATTTCCAATAAGATGTTAAACTATTAATTTAATAAAATCAATAATTAAAAAAATAATTGAGTAAGTCAAAAGCACATTGCAAATAAACATTAATTACAAATCAAGAAGCATGGCGCGTCCGAGGGTGAGTAGATACCGAATAAGAATATAATCACCCTCGGACGCGCAATGCTTATTTACAACAGCCTTCCTTCCTAAGAATCAGCCCTTCCGTGGTGTAGAGAGAGGTTGTGTTACACTCCAAGGTGTTCCCCAGGTTGCCTTTCCTGAGCTTCGATCTTCCGGCTCTCGTTTAGTAGCTGTTGGAAACTACGCTGCATTAGGCCTACTAATTGTGTATGGGTGAAACAGTGGCGCATCTGCGGTCCTTCCTTCCACTAGGCCTCCACTGACCTGTCTACTGCGGCCCGTGTACCCCTTGAACCAACCTAATAAAATATTTAAAAAATTAATTTGATTATAAAAAATAAGATCGTGTTGAGATCTCAAATGCAGACATTTTAACAATCAAAACAAACACACAACAAATATCTGGAACTGTACTACAAAGGTCCAACAGCTACAATTTCTTTCTCCTGCAAGAAGTTAACTGAAAGTTTTTTGGAGTTGTTAACACAGATATGGCATCCACCGAGTGTTGTCCTGTCGCGTCTCCTTTAAATTATTTCCAATAAGATGTTAAACTATTAATTTAATAAAATCAATAATTAAAAAAATAATTGAGTAAGTCAAAAGCACATTGCAAATAAACATTAATTACAAATCAAGAAGCATGGCGCGTCCGAGGGTGAGTAGATACCGAATAAGAATATAATCACCCTCGGACGCGCAATGCTTATTTACAACAGCCTTCCTTCCTAAGAATCAGCCCTTCCGTGGTGTAGAGAGAGGTTGTGTTACACTCCAAGGTGTTCCCCAGGTTGCCTTTCCTGAGCTTCGATCTTCCGGCTCTCGTTTAGTAGCTGTTGGAAACTACGCTGCATTAGGCCTACTAATTGTGTATGGGTGAAACAGTGGCGCATCTGCGGTCCCTCCTTCCACTAGGCCTCCACTGACCTGTCTACTGCGGCCCGTGTACCCCTTGAACCAACCTAATAAAATATTTAAAAAATTAATTTGATTATAAAAAATAAGATCGTGTTGAGATCTCAAATGCAGACATTTTAACAATCAAAACAAACACACAACAAATATCTGGAACTGTACTACAAAGGTCCAACAGCTACAATTTCTTTCTCCTGCAAGAAGTTAACTGAAAGTTTTTTGGAGTTGTTAACACAGATATGGCATCCACCGAGTGTTGTCCTGTCGCGTCTCCTTTAAATTATTTCCAATAAGATGTTAAACTATTAATTTAATAAAATCAATAATTAAAAAAATAATTGAGTAAGTCAAAAGCACATTGCAAATAAACATTAATTACAAATCAAGAAGCATGGCGCGTCCGAGGGTGAGTAGATACCGAATAAGAATATAATCACCCTCGGACGCGCAATGCTTATTTACAACAGCCTTCCTTCCTAAGAATCAGCCCTTTCGTGGTGTAGAGAGAGGTTGTGTTACACTCCAAGGTGTTCCCCGGGTTGCCTTTCATGAGCTTCGATCTTCCGGCTCTCGTTTAGTAGTTGGTGGAAACTACGCTGCATTAGGCCTACAAATTTGGTATGGGGTGTAGAGACAGGTTGTGTTACACTCCAAGGTTTTCACCAGGTTGCCTTTCCTGAGCTTCGATCTTCATGCTCTCGTTTAGTAGGTGTCGGAAAGTAGGCTGCATTAGGCCTACAAATTGGGTATGGGGTGGAGAGAGATGGTGTGTTACACTCCAAGGTGTTCCCCAGGTTTCCTTGCCATTGCTTCGGTCTTCCGACTCTCGTTTAGTAGTTGTAGAAAAGTACACAGCATTAGGCCTACAAAATGGGTATGGGGTGGAGAGAGATGGTGTGTTACACTCCAAGGTGTTCCCCAGGTTGCCTTTCCTGAGCTTCGATCTTCATGCTCTCGTTTAGTAGGTGTCGGAAAGTAGGCTGCATTAGGCCTACAAATTGGGTATGGGGTGGAGAGAGATGGTGTGTTACACTCCAAGGTGTTCCCCAGGTTTCCTTGCCATTGCTTCGGTCTTCCGACTCTCGTTTAGTAGTTGTAGAAAAGTACACAGCATTAGGCCTACAAAATGGGTATGGGGTGGAGAGAGATGGTGTGTTACACTCCAAGGTGTTCCCCAGGTTGCCTTTCCTGAGCTTCGATCTTCATGCTCTCGTTTAGTAGGTGTCGGAAAGTAGGCTGCATTAGGCCTAAAAAATGGGGAATGGGGTGGAGAGAGATGGTGTGTTACACTCCAAGGTGTTCCCCAGGTTTCCTTGCCATTGCTTCGGTCTTCCGACTCTCGTTTAGTAGTTGTAGAAAAGTACACTGCATTAGGCCTAAAAAATGGGTATGGGGTGGAGAGAGATGGTGTGTTACACTCCAAGGTGTTCCCCAGGTTGCCTTTCCTGAGCTTCGATCTTCATGCTCTCGTTTAGTAGGTGTCGGAAAGTAGGCTGCATTAGGCCTAAAAAATGGGGAATGGGGTGGAGAGAGATGGTGTGTTACACTCCAAGGTGTTCCCCAGGTTTCCTTGCCATTGCTTCGGTCTTCCGACTCTCGTTTAGTAGTTGTAGAAAAGTACACAGCATTAGGCCTACAAAATGGGTATGGGGTGGAGAGAGATGGTGTGTTACACTCCAAGGTGTTCCCCAGGTTGCCTTTCCTGAGCTTCTATCTTCAGGCTCTCATTAAATTGTGGTTAAATGGAACAACTGCATTTGGCGTACTAGTTGGTTTGGGGCCTACTATCGGTGTCTGCCACTCCTTGCTGTTCTCCTGGTTTCCTGTCCTGAAATACCATTTTCAGCCTCTCGTTAAGTAGTTGTTAATGTTAGACTGCATTTGGCCTACTAGTTGGGTTGGGGCCTACTATCGGTGTCTGCCACTCCTTGCTGTTCTCCTCCACTGAACAAAGCTGTGCCGCCTGTTTACTACGGTTGCCAATTTTGAACTGCATTTCGACTACTTACTGATTTGGCCCTACTCTCTGTGTCAGCCTCTCATTCCAGTTGTCCTCCACTGCAATGCCCCCTGGTTTTTCCTGTGTTACCAATTTTGAACTGCATTTAGCCCACTTTCTTCTTTGGGCCTATATCTGTGTTTCCACTTCATCGTGCCCATTGCCCAGCCAGTGATAGATGAGTCTGCTGGTACATTGACCCATAACGCAACATTCCCCGTGCACGCTACACAACAACATTGTGACCCTGCTGAAAGTCAGGTTGCTCTTCCCGCATACCATACCACCTTACACGGGGACAAAGAGGAACGTGCAGATGAAAGTGCAGGTTCCTTCATCAGGTGGGGGGAGGAATACTAGTTGGCGACGTCACTGGCACAGGGCCTCTCATAGTACGCAAAAGTGTTGCTGCCGGTGGGAGGCGCCCCCGCCGTGCAAACACACCGCTGTACTTTGAGGGGCCCTGTGCCAGTGCCAATGCCAACGAGTGGGCCCCCCCTGCTTGCTCAGGTTCACAGCACTTGCAAAGTTGAAATACTTACCTCTCCCTGCTCCACTGCCGTGACGTGGTCCAGATTTCCTGGGCCCACTAATTACTTGAACCAGCCCTACCCCCCACAACTTTAGCCAAATGACCCCCAATTTCAAATGCCTTCCAATTATTATAAGGTAAATTACGCTTGACAAGCTTCATTAAGAAGAATGGATGGTTTTGACATTAAAATGGGCACTCTAGGTGTTTTCCTGGCCCCCACTCACTGCCGACTATGCTGCCCCATTGACTTGCATTGGGTTTCGTGTTTCGGTCGATCCCGACTTTACGTCATAATCGGCCGATTTCACTCGACCCGACTTTGGACATAGTCGGGTTTCGCAAAACCCGGCTCGACTCTAAAAAGGTCAAGGTCGCTCAACTCTAATCCTGACAGTAATCTAATTGAGGTAGATCACATTTATCCTGTTCATAACCTGTAACGTCCATATTGCATTAACCTTTTTAGAACGATAGATCCAGCCCTGCATTGATTCATAGAACTGCTATCAAAATTATTCAACTCTCATTGCAAATTAGGTTTATTACCAAAATGTAAAAGCTTCCTGCTGTTTGCAATAAACCAGTCAAGCAAGAAATATTTAAATAGCTCACCGCATCTAATATAACAAGTAGTTTCTCGAGATTTGTTCCAATTTGAAACTTTTAATGACTATTAATGATCAGCATCTTTAGCACTTAGTAGAGCACCCCTTGGCTGATGCATAGCCAGACATAGGCTTCTGGCACCGTTCCTGAGGAAACCTAGCCTCTTGTCTTGTTTGAAGGTTCAATAACTGTCAAGTTCAAGCTTCAGCCTTATCACAGTATTCATGACATTTTCTCCTAGGAATTCCTGATATTTGATTGAATCCATCTTGCTCTCCACAGACCAAAGGTTTCCAGTGACAAAGGGAGCAAAGCAGCCATAGAAGTTTAACCAGCCATCGCAATGCTGAATGTTGTCCTTTTTCTCCCTGTGACATGCTGCTGATCCATTGGCTAGAAAAGTTCCAGTTTTGTTCCTTTGCTTCACAGAAAAAAGTGCCAAAATGTTTGTGGCTTCTGTGTATTTAGTATTTTGTAATAACTTTTGTGTTTTTGAGTCCGAAGAGTTGTGTGGCTTGGAGTTCGGGCTTGGAGACTTTTAGAGTAGCCAGTGTGCCTTTAACCTTTAACTATATTTCCAACTCTATTGCTTGGAACATTTGATGCCTATGCTATCTTTTTGTATCCTTTTCCTCGTTTGTGCAAGGCAATGATCTATTGGACCACTCTCTTGAATTAGTTATATTTCCAACAAAAAATGAAACATCATTGTCAGTAAACCCTTAGCCACTCAAGGTATTTTATGTGTTTTAGCTGAACCATGGTACTCATGATGCAACTAATGAAGCCACCATGCAACTAATCGCAGCCACTGTGACCACCCCTTTAATTGCGACCGGACCCGGTACCGAGTACCCCACTGCCCTGGCGGTCGACTCATGTGCACAGTGGAATTCCACCGTGTTGGCACATCGCATTTGAATTTGTTAACTGGCATGGACAAAGACCTCTGTATCGATGCAAGTCGATGACCTGAGAGGTGCGAATGGCGGAAGTGAGCACACAGTTTCCATGCTTTCTGCTGCAGCTCACTCAGGCCAGGCGGAGAACATGCTGTACCACCAGGTTGAGGACGTGAGCCATGCAAGGCATGTATGTGAGCTTGCCTCACCATAGGGTTACCACCAGGTTTGCACCATTATCGGACAAGGCCTTCCCTGGATGCAGGTTCAGAGGAGACTATTGCTCAAACTCGGCCTGGAGAGCTGCCCACAACTCTTCAGCTATATGATTGTGATCTCCAAGGCATATCAATTTTAATGCTGCCTAATTGCGGTGAGCCCTGGCTGCACAGTATGGAGGTGGTGGAGATTCGCTCTGTTGGGACTGTTGGAACGCATGTCTCATTAAGGCAGATGAGGTAGAGGAGATGATTGAGGCAGAAGCAGTGGAGGAAGTGTGAAATATAGAGGTTTGTCCTGCAAGCCTTGGAGATTCCAAGATGTGTGGGGCAGCGCCTGCCCCCACAGCCACCAGAGTCCTTGGCTATGTTTACTTTTCCAAGTGTCTGTGGTGAAATGAACCCTGGCAGACATAGATTTAGTCAAGGAACAGTGATGTTGTCTGCAACATGCTGGTGTAGCACAGGTACAGCTTTCTAAAAAAAGTAATGGTGACTGGGCAACTGGTTCTGGAGGACTTTGATGGCCATCATCTTTTGGAAACCATCTGTATCTACCAGGTGGAAAGGCATCTCTTGCCACCCCTGAGAGCTGCAGACCCGTCCCCTTGATAAAGCTGACATACTAAAAAGCGAAACGTACATTGGGGCGCTCTTGGATGCGATCTAGTGCCACTTCCCCCATCTATCCTTTGGTGAGTGTTGTTCCTGCTGCATGTTTGCACATTTTTGACCACTTGGTGAGAACATAGATTTTTTTTTTTTGGAACATACTTTCCCCTTTACCTCTCACTATGTATTATGTACTATTGGGGCATAGGTGGCGCTATTGATCTAGCACATCATCCGGTTTTAGTATCACTTTTTGGAATATATTTATATGACTTGATATGTTTTTGTAATAAAGCTTACTATTTTTTAACCCTGAATACTCCTGTTTCCTCCGATCTTCTATGGTCACAACCACAGTTATGGCTGAGGATGCATTGCTCATCGTGGTTGCATCACTACGTGTCTGCAATGTAACCTCCTTGTCTTCCTCCTCCAGATGACCTACTCAGCTGTATGCCTCTGTGTTCATGACAACTGGGAGCTACCATCCAGGAAACAAGTGTAATTTGTGTGCCACCTCTGTGGACTGTACTGGGTGTGATGTTGAGGTAGAGGAAGAGGAGGAGAGGCCACTTGAAGTTGTGCTTGCCATCCACTCGAACACATGCTCTTTCCGGGCCTCATCATCAAGGTGTACCGCTGTGCATCTGAAAAAAAGAAAGGTAGTGGAGTAGCTCATCCAGTAACAAAAATTGTCAGTTGGAATTTGTATAGGACGTGAAATTGTTGGTTCACCAGTGCTTTCAAAAACATTATCACCTACCCCACATACACCTTGAACACCAAGCCTAATCCCCCTTCCACCACGACCTCGCTTTTTCTCAGTCATGTTACTCACATAGTGTGGTAGGAGTACAGTATTAGCAACAAAAAAATTAGATTTTAAACTATGCCCCAGCTCTGCAAACAGCTGAATTTCAGCGGCAGTAAATTACAAGGTGAAATATGGCATGCTAAATTGCGTTAGTCACAGAAGAATGAATTGCATGAGTGTGGATGAGGCCTGCATGACAAAGAAGATATGCTCCAAAAAATTTTAAGGTTAGATATCCCCTACTGTATGAAGTTAGTAGTCAAGAAAATATTTTTGGCCTGTGGCTGAGGCCTGCATAACCTTGACTAGATGCTATAAGCAATTTCCGAGTGAGATGTCTCTTACTGTATGACATTAGTAACAGAAGAATTTTTTTTGGCCTGTGGATGAGGCCTGTGTAACATAGACCAGATGCTGCAAACAATTTTAAAGTTAGATGTCACCTACTGTACAAAGTTAGCAACTGAACACATTTTTTTAGTGTGGGTGACGCCTGGATAACCTTGAAGATATGCTCCAAACAATTTCAAAATCGAATTTAGCCTGCTGTATCACCAACATTTTTTTTATGTGTAACAGCTCTGTACACACAACAGTTTCACTGCCACAAAATTACAATGGGGATATGATGGGCTGTACCACGTTTAGCAACAGATTTTTTTTATGCGCATATGATTTGCGCACAGCTTTATTTCAACCCCAAAAGGTTACAACAGGGAATATGGTGGGCTGAATCATGTTTAGCAAAATAAAAATATATATTTTTTATAATGTGCATGAGCTCTGTAGACAGATTCATTTCACAGCCACAAAATTACAATGTGGGATATGGTGGCTGTATCACGTTTAGCAGCATAAAAAATATTTTTTTATGCGCGTGAGGTCTGCAGACAGCTTAATTTCAACTCCAAAAAATTAAAACAGGAATATAACGGGCTGTATCATGTTTAGCAACAAAATTTTTTAATAATGTGCATGAAGTCAGCAAACAGCTTAACTTCACCACCAGAAAATTACAACAGTGGATATGGCGGGCTGTATGACAGTTAGCAACAGATTATATACATGAGGTTTACAGACAGCTTAAGTTTACGGCCACAAAATTACAACAGGGAATATGGCAGGCTGTATCATGTTTAGCGACCAAATTTTTTTTAATGTTTATGAGCTCTGCAGACAGCTTTGTTTCCCCCCCCACAAAATTACAACGTGGGATATGGCGGGCTATATCACGTTTAGCAACAGAAAAAAATATTATTTTTTTAATGTGCATGAGCTATGCAGACTGTGTCATTTCACTGCCACTAAATAACAAGGTGAGATGTGGCATGATGAATCACGGCAGCAACTGCAAAAAAAATTTTTTTTTCATGCATAACAGCTCAACTCACAGATGAATGTCACCACACCACTAAATGACAAGGTGGGATAAGGCATGCTTTTTCACATTTAGCAAGTGAAAAATAAAATTTAGAATGGTCTACTCGTGCATGGAGCACAATAGAAGCAGTGCACAACTCACTTGTATGAAATGTACCCTGCTGTCTTGGTCTGTGGAGCTCAGTAATGATACACACAAAAAAAATCTGCTGTAAGGTCGATTTCACAGCCACACTGCCAGCCACATTGCACAGTAGCTAGCTAAACTATCTGACTAATAAACAACTGCCTAGCTAGCTAGCTAAAATCTAGCGTCAAACAGTGCCTGTGTCAGGAGCAGCCTCTCTACGTTGTTACAATGTCAAAATGGTGCTAAAACAAGATGTCCACTCTTTATATGCAGAGCGACATGTGATTTCAGCAGCCAATGATACAAGCCGTTGTGTCAGGACACTGCAGATGTTTTCTTGCAACCTGATTGGCTAGCTGCAATGTGCACACATAAAGTTGGAAACAAAATCACAGTTTACAGGAACGCTTCTCCTCTGAGCTCGGCAAACCTCCTATCCCCCTCAAACACATACCCCAGGCTCATCATACACCACCACTATCGTAGCCAAATTGCCGGAAATACTTTAGTGGCAATGCAAATATTTTCCCGCACTTTTTACCGAATGTTTCAGATTTTTTCTGATTTTATAAAATTTTCCTCGTGTTTCCGATTATGAATCCAAATGTGCCATATTCGTGCTGAATTTATGTTTGGCAATCATTTTTCAAACAAATTCGCTCATCAATAGTACAGAGTGCTACTTTGTTTGAAGGAAAAAAATGAAGGAAAGCTCTCCAGCGATGAAGAAAAAATATAGTCCCAATAAAGGGATAAAAACAGCATTTTATTTAAACTATTTAAAATTTTAAATAACCAGTGTGGGTAATTGTACAGATGATACACATATAAAAACCTATGCATTTCAGCGCAACAAATTTGTTGACTAAGGCCGGTTTCACACGTCAGTGGCTCCGGTACGTGAGGTGACAGTTTCCTCACATACCGGAGACACTGACTCATGTAGACACATTAAAATCAATGTGTCTCTGCACATGTCAGCGTGTTTTCACGGACCGTGTGTCCGTTTGGAAAACACGGAGACATGTCAGTGTTCGTGGGAGCGCACGTATTACACGGACCCATTAAAGTCAATGGGTCCGTGTAAAACACGTACCGGACACGGATGTTGTCCGTGTGCAGTCTGCGTGCCGTGCAGGAGACAGCGCTACTGTAAGCGCTGTTCCCCCCCCCTTGCATGTGCTGAAGCCCCATTCATTTCTTCTCTCCAGCAGCGTTCGCTGGAAAGAAGGAATGAATAATATTTTTTTTAAATTTATTTTTGTTTTTAAAATAAAGTTGCCGGTAATCTACCCCCTCCCACCCCCTGTGCGCCCGCCCACTGGCATTAAAATACTTACCCAGCTCCCTCGGCACTTACATCCTCTCAGCGTCGCTGCTTGTCCTGTATGAGCGGTCACGTTATTACTGTTATTCATTACTGTATTAAGCGGCACCACATGACCGCTCATACTGGAAGAGCTGCGACGCTGAGAGGACGCAAGCGCCGAGGGAGCTGGGTAAGTATTTTAATGCCAGCGGGCGGGAGCACAGGGGGTGGGAGGGGGCAGATTACCGGCAACTTTATTTTAAAAACAAAAATAAATAAAAAAAAAAGATTATTCATTCCTTCTTTCCAGCGAACGCTGCTGGAGAGAAGAAATGAATGGGGCTTCAGCACCAGATGCAGGGGACAGCGCTTAACTGTAGCGCTGTCTCCTGCACGGTGCGTGTGGTACCCAGTCGGCACACGGATGCCGCACGTGTGCCACACTGATGTGCCACGTGAGCACACGGACACGGATAATTCCGGTACCGAATTTTCCGGTACCGGAAGTATCTGGACGTGTGAGACTGGCCTAAGGCTTATCGCTGAAATGCATAGGTTTTTTGTATAGCTCTGGCAAAAATTAAGAGACCACTGCAAAATGTTCAGTTATGTTCAGTTTGTCTGATTTTTATTTTTATAGGTATATTTTTGAGTAAAATGTAAATTGTTCTTTTATCGTATAAACTTCTGACAACATGTCTCCGAATTTCCAAGCAATAAATTTTGTATTTTTTTTTCCAAAAAGGAGAAATTATCAAAATAAAAATACAGTGCTTCAGACCTCAAATAATGCAAAGAAAAGAAATTCATAATCATTTAGAAACAGCAATACTAATGTTTTAACTGAGGAAGATGTCAGAAATCAATATTTTGTGGAATAACCATGATTTTTAATCACAGCTTTCATGCGTCTTGGCATGCTTTCCACCAGTTTTTCACGCTGCTCCTGGCGCAAAAATCTAAGCAGTTTTTCTTTGTTTGATGGCTTGTGACTATCCATCACCCTCTTGATTACATTCCATAGGTTTTCAATGGGGTTCAGGTGTAGAGATTGGGCTGCCCATGACAGAGTTTTGATGTGGTGGTCTCTTAACTTTTTGCCAGAGCTTTATGTGTATCATCTGTACAGTTATCCACACTGGTTATTTAAAATTTAAATGGTTTAACCCCTTAGTGACAGAGCCAATTTGGTACTTAATGACCGAGCCAATTTTTACAATTCTGACCACTGTCACTTTATGCGGTTATAACTTTTATGAAAAAAATGGAAATATGGCGAAAATTTTGAAAATTTTGCAATTTTCAAACTTTGAATTTTTATGCCCTTAAATCAGAGAGATATGTCACACAAAATAGTTTATAAATAACATTTCCCACATATCTACTTTACATCAGCACAATTTTGGAAACAAAATTTTTTTTATTAGGAAGTTATAAGGGTTAAAAGTTGACCAGCGATTTCTCCTTTTTGCAGCAAAATTTACAAAACCATTTTTTTAGTGAACATCTCACATTTAAAGTCACTTTGAGGGGTGTACATGACAAAAAATGCCCAAACTTGACACAATCCTAAAAACTACACCCCTCAAGGTGCTCAAAACCACATTCAAGAAGTTTATTAACCCTTGATGTGCTTTACAGCAACTGAAACAACGTGGAAGGAAAAAATTAACATTTAACTTTTTTTTGCAAACATTTTACTTAAGAACCAATTTTTTTTATTTTTACAAGGGTAAAAAGAGAAAATGAACCACAAAATTTGTTGTGCAATTTCTCCTGAATACGCCGATATGCCATATGTGGGGGTAAACCACTGTTTGGGCGAACGGCAGAGCTTGGAAGAGAAGGAGTTCCGTTAGACTTTTTCAATGCAGAATTGGCTGGAATTGAGATCGGACGCCATGTTGCGTTTGGAGAGCCCCTGATGTGACTAAACAGCGGAAACCCCCCACACGTGACCCCATTTTGGAAACTAAACCCATTAAGGAACTTATCTAGATATGTGCTGAGCACTTTGAACCCTCAAGTGCTTCACAGAAAATTATAACGTAGAGCCGTGAAAAAAAAAATCCTTTTTTCCTCAAAAATGATTTTTTAGCTTGCAATTGGACCCCAAAATTTGTTGTCCAGTTAGTCCTGAGTACGCTGATACTCCATATGGGTAGGACCATATGTATGGGGGGACCTCTGTTTGGGCACACATCGGGACTCGGAAGGGAAGTAGTGAGGTTTTAAAATGCAGACTTTGATGGAATGGTCTGCGGGCGTCATGTTGCATTTGCAGAGCTCCTGATGCACCTAAACAGTAGAAACCCCCACAAGTGACCCCATTTTGGAAACTAGACCCCCCCAAGGAACTTATCTAGATGGGTGGTGAGCACTTTGAACGCCCAAGTGCTTCATAGAACTTTATAATGCAGAGGCATGAAAATAAAAAAAAACATTTTTTTCCACAAAAATGATATTTTCACTGTTAGGGCTAGCGGAACGCACCAAATAATAAGACAGATAGTGTATGGTGCGTTCGCAGCCCGGGGTCCACCGTGCAGAGATGGAACCTGCTGCCAAGTAATGACGGACTATATGGCGGTACTCATATGTATACATACGTGGGTTAAACTTCACCCAGCGTGAAGGAAGCGATCCTGTTGCGTCACAGGATCGCGGTACCGCACATAGAGGGCGAGCAAGTAGTCAGCGAACTCAACCCCAACTAGGATTGAAGTCCGATTAGACCCTTGCTGGCACAACACCGCAACTGGGTGTGTAAGGAAGCTGAATACCAATATTAGGACACAAGAGTGCATGCGGTGCCGCACTGACGAACGCCACTAACCACCCAGGCTTGGGTAAGGAAAGCACAGAGGAAGTGCACGGCGCCGTACTGGCGGTCACAGCAACTGGACGCTGTAACGTGTGATTCGTGCTGTAGGCTAACTCGGGCGCTAGATAGCAACCATACACCTTCCGCGAACAGACATTCAATAGGGTAGGGGTATCCAAGGACGACTTGCACTCACAACATACACACATTAACAATTGTACACTAGCGCATGGCCGTGCGGTCATGCGCAGTTTATATAGTTGCAGCACAGGAAGTGGCCACAGAAACTTTGCCCTTCCAAGACCTGCCAAGAGGACCAATGGAATGTGCTGCAGAGCCTGAGCACATGACCCTCGATCTCCAACGGGAGATCTTGCCCTGGGCATGCTCAGTGTGTGCAGACAAGGACTTAGTCCCAGAGAAGTCCGCTCGCTGCTGACCAGCACTGGCTTTAATGGCAGAAGCTGAAGAAGCAGCAGTAACTCTCTGTACAGAGTGAGAGTGAGCAAGATGCTGGGACCGACGTCCCTGCTGAGCAGACTCCACTGCGGCTGGATAAGAATGGGAGACCGCAGCGGAGATGGCTCGAGATTCCCCCTGTGCAGAAGCGGGAACTCGAGACCTAACATTACCCCCCCTCCTAGGGCCCCCCCCTCCTTGGGCCTCGCTACGCTCGAAGGCAGCAATGAGCTGTGGGGCCCGAATGTTTTCAGCAGGCTCCCATGACCTATCCTCTGGGCCATAACCCTTCCAATCCACCAGATAGAACTTTTTGCCGCGTACCACCTTGCACCCCAAAAAAGCGTTCACCTCGTAATCGTCCGTAGACGAACCCGATGTCCCGGCAGATGACTCGGAAAACCGGGACATGTATACGGGTTGCAAGAGGGACACATGAAAGGTGTCGGTGATACCCAAGCGTGGAGGAAGAGCCAAACGGTAGACCACAGGATTAACCCGTTCGAGAACCTTGAAGGGACCCAAGTAGCGAGGAGCAAACTTAGTGGACTCAACTCGCAGCCTGATGTTACGGGCGGAGAGCCACACCAAGTCGCCGGGAGCAAAGGTCGGAGCGGGGCGCCGATGAACATCGGCGGAGGACCTCATTCTCTCCTTGGAGGCCCGAATGGCATCCTGAGTGCGGTCCCAAATGTCCCGTGCCTCCACAGCCCAGTCTGCCACCCTGGAGTCAGCATTAGACACGGCATGGGCACAGGAACACGCGGATGCTGGCCGTAATTTAGGAGGAATGGAGTCTGACCGGTGGAGTCGGCTATGGCATTGTTAAGTGCAAACTCTGCCCACGGTAGCAAGGATGCCCAGTCATCCTGCCTGGCAGAAACAAAATGTCGTAAATATGTGACCAAGGTCTGGTTGGCCCTCTCTACCAACCCATTCGTCTCGGGATGATATGCCGAAGAGAGATTCAACTCAATACTGAGTAGATGACAAAGCTCTCTCCAGAATCGAGACGCAAACTGGGGACCCCGGTCACTAACAATTTTGTCTGGCATACCGTGTAGGCGAAAGATATGCTTGACGAACAAGACAGCCAACGCCCGTGCAGAAGGTAGCCGTGGAAGAGGCACCAAGTGCACCATTTTGGAAAAATGGTCGGTGATCACCCAGATAATGGTGCAGTTACGAGACTTGGGTAAGCCCACCACAAAGTCCATCCCGACCATCTCCCAGGGCCTGTCCGCCACCGGCAGAGGATAAAGCAAACCAGCTGGCCGTTGCCGAGGAGTCTTGTTCTTGGCGCAAGAGACACACGCGCGAACATACTCTGCGACATCACGAGCCATATGCGGCCACCAGTACGTCCTCGCCAGTAACTCAGATGTCCTTTTGGTACCAAAATGTCCACCCACCCTGGACGAGTGTGCCCAAGAGAGAACCTCCGGTCGCAAATTGGATGGAACAAAAGTGTTGCCCGGAGGCACAGACTCTAGCGAAACCGGGGCCACAGTTCTCAAGCTCTCGGTGGGGACAATAAGCCGAGGCTCCTCATCCTCCTCCGCAGATGACTCAACGGAGCGAGAGAGAGCGTCGGCCCGAATGTTCTTCTCCCCAGAAAGAAAATGGAGGGTGAAATGAAACCGGGAGAAGAATAAGGACCATCTGGCCTGGCGAGAATTCAACCGCTGGGCTGTCTGCAGGTACACCAAATTTTTATGGTCTGTGAAGACTTGGAAGGGAAAACGTGCTCCCTCCAAGAGGTGTCTCCACTCCGAGAAAGCCAACTTCATGGCTAGCAACTCCCTGTCCCCGATGGAATAATTCCTCTCTGCTGGTGAGAAGGTCTTGGAGAAAAAGAAGCAAGGATGCTTCCGACCTTGAGCATCCTTTTGGAAGAGGACTGCTCCAGCACCAACAGAAGAGGCATCCACCTCCATGATAAATGGCTTATCAACATCGCGGCGATGTAGGATGGGAGCGCTAGCGAAGTGTGACTTTATAGAGTTAAAAGCCTTGGAGACCTCCTCAGACCACAATTTGGGATTCGCCCCCTTCTTGGTGAGGGCAACCAAGGGAGCTACCAAAGTTGAGAAGTGCGGAATGAACTGGCGATAATAATTAATGAACCCCATAAAGCGCTGCACCGCTTTAAGAGAATGGGGTTCCTGCCAGTCCATCACAGCCTGTAGTTTGGCAGGATCCATAGCCAATCCCTGGGCAGAGATGATGCAGCCTAGGAAAGGTAAGGACTCCTGCTCAAACATACACTTCTCCAACTTGGCATAGAGGGAGTTTGCCCGTAGGAGGTCGAAGACTTTGCAAACATCTCTCCGGTGGGAGTCAATATCTGGAGAGTAGATGAGAATATCATCCAGATAGACTATGACCGAGGTGGAAAGCATATCTCGGAAGATATCGTTCACAAAGTCTTGGAAAACGGCTGGGGCATTACAGAGCCCAAAGGGCATCACCAGATATTCATAGTGCCCATCCCTGGTGTTAAAAGCCGTCTTCCATTCGTCCCCCTCACGGATGCGAATCAGGTTGTAAGCACCCCGCAGATCTAGTTTAGTAAATACCCTTGCTCCCCGAAGCCTATCGAAGAGCTCATATATCAAGGGCAAAGGATATTTATTTTTAACGGTGATGGCGTTAAGACCCCTGTAGTCTATGCATGGACGTAGTTCCCCATTCTTCTTCTGCACGAAGAACAACCCTGCCCCAGCAGGTGACACTGACTTCCTAATGAATCCTCTTGCCAGATTTTCCTGGATGTACTGTGACATTGCCTCCGTCTCCAGGAGAGATAGCGGATAGACTCGACCCCGGGGAGGCTCAGCACCAGGCAAGAGATCAATAGGACAGTCATAGGGGCGATGGGGCGGAAGGATCTCCGCCGCCTTTTTGGAGAACACGTCTGCATAAGATCAATACTGCTTGGGGAGAGAGGAAAGATCTGCGGGTACCTCAGTAGTAGCAACCTGAACGCACTCCCTCTGACACCTACCCCCACAAGATTCGCCCCATCCCAGGATTCTGCCAGAGGACCACTCGATATGAGGAGAGTGGTACCGTAGCCAAGGTATTCCCAATAGGACCTCATCAATTCCCTCAGGAATGACGAGCAGAGATATAATCTCCTGATGAGATGGCGACATGGACAGAGTAAAAGGGATGGTCTGGTGTGTTATCTGTGAGGGCAGTGTTGACTCATTCACCACTCGTACCGTTACTGGTTGAGCTAGCATAACCAGGGGTATTGCGTGACGTTGGGCGAAGGCAGAAGACATAAAATTGCCCTCTGCCCCAGAATCCACGCAGAGCTCTACCGAGTGGGAGAATGAGCCTATAGTAATTGTCCCCTTAAAGGACAATTTAGAGGCAAACGTCGCCGTGTCTAGTGCACCTCCACCTACTACCACTAGACGCTGACGTTTCCTCGACCGCTGAGAACATCTGGTGGCTAGATGTCCCGACTGCTGGCATACATGACAGACCTTGAGTGCACCAGCGGTCCGGGACTTAGATCCCGCTTGTGACACTTCCCTGGCCTCATGTGACTCAGGAACCAGAACCGGAGATTCCAGAGGTTTGGCGAAGGTAGGAGCCAGCCGAAACCTCTGCCTACACTGGGCTCGCTCTAACCTCCGCTCGTTAAAAAGGAGGTCAATTCGAGTGGAGACAGTTATTAACTCCTCCAGTGTGGCAGGAATCTTCCTAGTGGCCAGAGCGTCCTTAACGTGGTCAGCCAGGCCCCTCCAAAATATGGGGATAAGAGCTTTATCCGACCAATCCAGCTCAGAAGCTAAAGTGCGGAATTGGACGGCAAAATGACTGACCAAGGACTCACCCTGAGTTAATGCCAGCAGTTGGAGCGCAGTATCATGGGTGACTTGAGGACCTAAAAGACCTGTTTCAGAGTGCTCAGAAACAGCGGAGCACTCTGCACCACATGATCGCCACGCTCCCACAGCGGCATAGCCCATTCCAACGCCCTGTCCGACAAGAGAGACACTATAAATCCCACCTTAGCCCACTCTGTGGGAAAACGTGCAGCCAGGAGCTCGAGGTGAATAGAGCACTGACTCACAAATCCCCTACAAAATTTGCTATCACCAGAAAATTTTTCTGGCAGCGGGAGGCGAGAAAATGTCGGAGCAGGGGTGGCAATGGACAGGGTTGCTGCAGCCACGCTAGCAGCCTGTACAGCAACTGCGGTAACATCCACAGCTGAGGTTGCGCTCTCAAGAGCCGCCAACCTACCCTCCAGCTGCTGGATATACCGCAAGGATTGCTGTTTGTCCGTCATTACTAGCCAGACCCTGGCGCTAGTGTAATGTTAGGGCTAGCGGAACGCACCAAATAATAAGACAGATAGTGTATGGTGCGTTCGCAGCCCGGGGTCCACCGTGCAGAGATGGAACCTGCTGCCAAGTAATGACGGACTATATGGCGGTACTCATAAGTATACACAGGTGGGTTAAACTTCACCCAGCGTGAAGGAAGCGATCCTGTTGCGTCACAGGATCGCGGTACCGCACATAGAGGGCGAGCAAGTAGTCAGCGAACTCAACCCCAACTAGGATTGAAGTCCGATTAGACCCTTGCTGGCACAACACCGCAACTGGGTGTGTAAGGAAGCTGAATACCAATATTAGGACACAAGAGTGCATGCGGTGCCGCACTAACGAACGCCACTAACCACCCAGGCTTGGGTAAGGAAAGCACAGAGGAAGTGCACGGCGCCGTACTGGCGGTCACAGCAACTGGACGCTGTAACGTGTGATTCGTGCTGTAGGCTAAGTCGGGCGCTAGATAGCAACCATACACCTTCTGCGAACAGACATTCAATAGGGTAGGGGTATCCAAGGACGACTTGCACTCACAACATACACACATTAACAATTGTACACTAGCGCATGGTCGTGCGGTCATGCGCAGTTTATATAGTTGCAGCACAGGAAGTGGCCACAGAAACTTTGCCCTTCCAAGACCTGCCAAGAGGACCAATGGAATGTGCTGCAGAGCCTGAGCACATGACCCTCGATCTCCAACGGGAGATCTTGCCCTGGGCATGCTCAGTGTGTGCAGACAAGGACTTAGTCCCAGAGAAGTCCGTTCGCTGCTGACCAGCACTGGCTTTAATGGCAGAAGCTGAAGAAGCAGCAGTAACTCTCTGTACAGAGTGAGAGTGAGCAAGACGCTGGGACCGACGTCCCTGCTGAGCAGACTCCACTGCGGCTGGATAAGAATGGGAGACCGCAGCGGAGATGGCTCGAGATTCCCCTTGTGCAGAAGCGGGAACTTGAGACCTAACATTCACCCCCAGATTTTTACTTTCGCAAGAGTAACAGGAGAAATTGGACCCCAAAATTTATTGTGCAATTTATTCTGAGTACGCAGATACCTCATATGTGGGGGGACCACTGTTTGGGTGCATGGTAGAGCTCGGAAGGAAAGGCGTGCCGTTTTGGAATGCAGACTTTGATAGAATGGTCTGCTGGCGTTATGTTGCATTTGCAGAGCCTCTGATGTACCTAAACAGTAGAAACCCCCCACAAGTGACCCCATTTTGGAAACTATACCCCCCAAGGAACCTATCTAGATGTGTGGTGAGCACTTTGAATGCCCAAGTGCTTCACAGAAGTTTATAATGCAGAGTCGTGAAAATATACAGTATATATATTTTTTTCCACAAAAATGATTTTTTTATCCCCCAATTTTTTATTTTCTCAATGGTAACAGGAAAAATTGGACCCCAAAATGTGTTGTCCAATTTGTTCTGAGTATGCTGATACCCCATATGTGGGGGGGGACCACTTTTTGGGCAGACATCAGGGCTCAGAAGGGAAGTACTGACGTTTTAAAATGCAGACCTTGATGGAATGGTCTGCGGGTGTCATGTTGCATTTTCAGAGCCCCTGATGTACCTAAATAGTAGAAACCCCCACAAGTGACCTTATTTTGGAAACTAGACCCCCCAAGAAACTTATCTAGATATGTGGTGAGCATTTTGAACTCCCAGGTGCTTCACAGAAGTTTGACGCAGAGCCATGAAAATAAAAAATCATTTTTTTCCCACAAAAATTATTTTTTAGCCCCCAATTTTTTTTTATTTTTGCAAGGGTAACAGGAGAAACTGGACCCCAAAAGTTGTTGTCCAATCAGTCATGAGTACGCTGATACCCCATATGTAGGGGGTAAACCACTGTTTGGGTGCACGGCAGAAGGGAGGGAGAACCAATTGACGTTTTGAACGCAAAATTGGCTGTCGCGTTTGGTGACCCCCTGATGTACCTAAACAGTGGAAATCCCCAATTCTAACTCCAACCATAACCCCAACACACCCCTAACGCTAATCCCAACCCAATCCATAACCCTAATCAAAACCCTAACCCCAAAGCATCCCTAACCCTAATCCCAACCCAATCCATAACCCTAATCACAACCCTGTTATGATCCGGTGACCTTGGAGCAGCATGAGAACTTTCACTGGAGTAGGTGGTCACTATACTGACCGCAATCCTGAACTTAACCACGCAACTAGAAGTAGCCGTGGAGTGTACCTAACAATCCTAGACACCTCGTCACAGCCGGAGGACTAAAGTTGTTGAGTCGGAGAGGAAAAAACATACACAGGCAGAAAAACAGGATTTAGCACAGGAGGCCACTTCTAGCTAAATAGGACAGGATAGGACAGAGTTCTGTGCGGTCAGTATTAAAACCCTTCAAAAATATCCACAGCAGAATATACAAAAACTTCCTACATCTAACTAAAGATGTAGGAGCGTGTATCTGCAACTCCAGCGAATCCTACAATCAGAGCAGGAATACAAACAAAAACAAGCACACAGCAGTGTGCCACAGAGACAAAAAACCAAACACTTATCTTTGCTGAATTTGGCAGCTAAGCAGGAGAAGCCAGAAAGTGATCCAACACTTCACAAGGAACATTGACAACTGGCAAGGGCTAATGAATCCTGCACACCTAAATATTCCAGTCAGAATTGTAATCAGCAGATACACCTGGCCAGGACTGCGACTCAGAGACAACTGCATTCCCACCTACAACCACTGGAGGGAACCCAAGAGCAGAATTCACAACACAACCCTAACCCTAACCCCAACCCTAATCCAAACCCTAATCCCAACCCTAACCCTAATCCCAACTCTAACCCTAACTTTAGCCCCATCCCTAACCCTAACTTTAACACCAACCCTAACCCTAACTTTAGCACCAACGCTAACCCTGAGTTTGGCCCGAACCCTAACCCTAACTTTAGCCCCACCCTAACCCTAACTTTAGCACCAGCCCTAGCCCTAACCCTAACTTTAGCCCCAACCCTAACCCTAGCCCTAACTCTAATTGGAAAATAGAAATACATGCTTTTTTTATTTTATCATTTTTTCCTAACTAGGGGGGTGATAAAGGGGGGGGGTTATTTACAATTTTTTTTTATTTTGATCACTGTGATAGGATCTCACAGTGACCAAAATAAAACAAGAGGAAGAATCTTCCTCTACCAGCGGCACATCACAGCGGGCGCACTGCGCATGCGCCCGCCATTTTCTTCCCAGAGGAAGATGCCGGCAGCCAGGAGGGGAAGCAGGAGGACCCAGGGACACCGGTAAGTATGATAGGGTCCCCGAATCCCCCTATTTCTCTGTCCTCTGATGTGCAATCACATCAGAGGGCAGAGAAATTAAATGGGAAATCGCGTTTTTTTTTTGTTTTGCGGCTGCCGGTAAATGGTTAACTATCGGCGGTCGCAACCAGGGGGTCAGTAAACCCCCCCCGAATCATGTTCTCTGGGGTCTCGGCTACCCTCAGCAACCGAGACTCTGGGGGGCGCTCTTCACTTTTTCCACAGCGCCGTTAATTAACGGTGCTGTGGTTTAAGTACCCTTAACTGTCACCATTAAAAGGCGTATCGACGGTAGTTAAGGGGTTAAATAAAAAGTTGTTTTTATCCCTTTATTGGGACTATATTTTTTTTCTTTATCGCTGGAGAATTTTCCTTCATTTTTTTTCCTTCATCGACTGAGTCTGAGACTGGGATTGCTCGACGCGGATGATATTCATGAACAAGGTGCTAGGCATTTCGGTGAGCTGATTTTTCCTATTTCCCCTTTCCGTTTTTATTGTACTTTGTTTGTTAGAAGGGAAACTTTAGGCCTTATAGAGATCATTTCAGTTTCAACTTGCTTAACTTTTCACAATAACAGTAATTTTGACCAGGGGTGCCAAAACTTTAACATGCCAATGTAAATTGTTTTGGGTTTGAAATCCTGCTGACGGATTCCCTTTAATAATGTTGATAGAGTATTTTCAGAAGGTTTTTACAATACTTTCTTTGGACTTCAAATTTTATATCTAAATTCCTCCTGATGATATAGTTGCCATCTGGTATTTAAAGACAAGCATGAATGATGACCTGCTGGAAATTAGCTAGTCATTGTCGGCCCAGCATCTGAAACTCGATTGGCTGTTATAAGGAAACTGTAGTAGCCACACATTTCTTTTGCATTGATTATTGCAGGAGAAATGTTATATGGCATTCATTTAATAAATATCCTCTTGTGTGGGAGCTATTCTTTGCAGTGGCTTCGGGTGTATAGTTATAAAAGGGGTAGTGGTATCAGTCACACTTTGTATTGGACCAAAAAGGCTGCTCTAGAGCATAACAATTAAAATAGGCTAATACATGTTACAGGGTAGATTGGGGACCATGAAACAGATTTTTTGTTGAGATCTAGAAGGTTTAAGTTACACCTGTGTGTCTTTAGACTATGGTTATCAAATGGTTCCTGAGCAGGGGTCTCCTTCTGCGATGTATATATTTCCTAGTTGGGCATTTGCCCTTTTGTGAGCTAATGTGACATGAATAATATTGTTATATACAGCTCACCCCTGCTTGATCTGCATGTGTTGACCCATCTACAGGTGATGATAATATGTACCAGCACACAAAGTTGGTGAGACTCCAGACATACTTGATAAAGTCCAATGATGGTTTGAAGTCCAACACATATTGGTTTTAAATCCCATAATCTTTATATAGCAAATCCATTAAAATATACAAGGTATAGAAGAGTTTTCTGATGCTTTTCAAATCGATCCGACTCCTAATCAATTAGGAGTCGTATCGACTCTAAACATGTCATGAAAACTCATCTATACTTTCTATATTTTAATTGATTTCCATTAAAGATTATTCGATTTTAGTCCACCATGTGCTGGACTTCAAACTATCACTGGACTTTAGCTAATGTGACAAGCTTTTTAGTTGTCCATGTTACAATTCTATTCTGTGATAAGATTTCTTTTGTAGATACTTTGATGTAAGAAAGTGTAGACGTGATTCACAGTAGTCATATTTCACACAACTTTATATTTGTTTCACATTTGACTCTTGCGATGAGCTGATAGGGAAGAACATATTTCATTTTTGATATACAACTGGTGACAAGGGCTTAGTAACATAAAAATAAAATGAGAATCACATTCTAGTAACACCAACTATTTCATTCATTGACCTTTTGTGAATCTAGATGGAAGACTTGGTGTTGACCAACATTATGTTCTTAAACTGGAACAAGTAATGACAAGAGAAGCAGAAGATGAAAAATAGAACATAATAGATGGTGACAGTTTTATATTGTGCAGCACACACTGAATAAATATGACAAACCTCTTTTGTAATAGCTTGTAGTTTTTCTCTGTCTTTGGTATTATGTAACAGGACAGCATATGCTGTTTGTTATTCCTCAGGCATATTTGTCTCTTTTCCACTGAAGAGAATAACATATTTATGTATTCTTTTTATAAGAATTGGTTCCTTGAGTTGTTTTTGTCTCAGTTCCTTGTAAAATGAGTTGAAAACTTTTCTTAAGAGAGAACTTGGAAATAACCTACATTAATTTTATTTTTACCATGGTAATCACTAAGGTCTTTGTGACATGACCCAGAAAAATGACAAATTCGCTTCTGTATCTGAAAAAAATGTACAAGAATCTGCTTCACTAAGATGTGTCTTTTTGGCTTCAAGCAGTCTAACGGTCTTTTAGAACAGTTGATATTCATATGACATATCCGGCATCCTCGTAAATAGTAGAAAATCGTTTACCACTAAAATTGGGACAAGTAGATTTTAGTCTATGGCCACCTGGTGTCCTATTGCTGCCTTCAACACAAACTTAAACTATCTCCTCATTGCTACCTGTCAGGTTTTCTTGCAAAAACACCCAACATCATTTTCTATGCAGATTTAAAAGCGGATTCGAAGAAAAAAAAAAGAAAATGTAACAAAAAGACTTAAACTTCTCCTATATGTTGGATCTACGCTTAACATTAGCTGAACATTTTTTGATCAAAACTGCAGTGGCATTAAAAAATTGCAGATCTGTATGTAAAACCACCATAAGCTCCGTTCCTTATAAATTTTACATTCAGTTCACTTGACTTTCTCATTGTTTTTACTAATGTCCTTTTTTTATTTGTGTTCTTTATAGCTTTTATTTAAGTATGTTTTTATATTATACATCATGGAATTCATAGATCACGTGGTTCAAAGATTGTTCTTAAAATAAAATGATTCATAATGTGAAAACATAACATTAAAAAATGTCACAAAATTGTAGGACACAATGACACTATGGATAAAAGCAATGATGATTTAAGGAAGAAAATTTTGACAAATTTTAGCTAAAAAACCCATAAAGGTTAACTCATGCTGCGATTAGTAAGAAAAAAAAATCTAAAAAATGCAAAACAGTTAAAATGTCAAAAGAAAAACTACAATGTTTATGATGTGTTTAATTTTACCTTATTGACTGAAAACCAACATGAGGCCACAGTGTTTTTTGCAAATAAAGACATTGCAAACTGAGCAGTTTTTTTTAAATAAAAATATTATGTGGGAATGCACTTTTATGGTGACTAACTTGCATCTGAAAAAAGAGCATGAAGCAATTGTTCAGCAGTGTCCTCTCCAAATATATGTCCACTCCTTAGTAATCTAGTAGATCACTTAATATGGATTCAATGTAAAGTCAATTCTATAGCAATAAAACGTTGAACGCCTATCCAACATTAGGAACCCATCGTACAAAGTTTTTGGAAGTTGGTATCACTCTCCAGAGAGAATACGCACAGGGAGAAAATACAGACTCCTTCTATTTATTGTCCTTGGTGGGATTTGAATCCAGGATCCAGTGCCGCAAGGCTTTATTGCTAACAACTGAGTCACCGTGCTGCCTCTACAGTTGGAGAGAGCGCTTCAGACATATGGTTACCTTTGGTATGTTGTGTTCGTACTATTCTTGTTTAACTCTCAGTATAAAACTAAGGGTCCATTTAGACATGATGACGTCAGCCATTAAATGACTGATCGGCTACATGCAAGCTGATCAGCGGGTCCATTGATTAACTATTTAGACAGAGTGACCATATTTCCATATGCACAGAATGATTGTTAAGGTACCTTCACACATAACGATATCGTTGACGATATCGTTGCTTTTTGTGACGTAGCAACGATATCGTTAAGGAAATCGTTCTGTGTGACAGCGACCAACGATCAGGCCCCTGCTGGGAGATCGTTGGTCGATGAGGAAAGTCCAGAACTTTATTTCGTCGCTGGACTCCCTGCAGACATCGCTGGATCGGCGTGTGTGACACCGATCCAGCGATGTCTTCACTGGTAACCAGGGTAAACATCGGGTTACTAAGCGCAGGGCCGCGCTTAGTAACCCGATGTTTACCCTGGTTACCAGCGTAAAAGTTAAAAAAACAAACACTACATACTTACCTACCGCTGTCTGTCCCCGGCGCTCAGCTTCTCTGCACTCCTCCTGCACTGGCTGTGAGCGTCGGTCAGCCGGAAAGCAGAGCGGTGACGTCACCGCTCTGCTTTCCGGCCGCTGTGCTCACAGTCAGTGCAGGAGGAGTGCAGAGAAGCAGAGCGCCGGGGACAGACAGCGGTAGGTAAGTATGTAGTGTTTGTTTTTTTAACTTTTACGCTGGTAACCAGGGTAAACATCGGGTTACTAAGCGTGGCCATGCGCTTAGTAACCCGATGTTTACCCTGGTTACCCGGGGACCTCGGGATCGTTGGTCGCTGGAGAGCTGTCTGTGTGACAGCTCTCCAGCGACCAAACAGCGACGCTGCAGCGATCGACATCGTTGTCGGTATCGCTGCAGCATCGCTGAGTGTGAAGGTACCTTTAATGTGATAATTCTGTTCACATAAACTAACATATTTTTGGCAGCACAATCCCTGTTTTCACAGGACAATGTGTGGCTAAGAACAATGATTTTTTTAAGCTTGTTTAAAAATGATCTCACCCAGTGAATTAGAGTTTTGCTCATTTGTCAGTCGCTTGCCGGTTTGTTTAGACATAAGTATGATGAGAAGGTAGGGTGCACTACACAAAATTCTATGGGAAATATAGAAAGAGAGTGCTGCAACATGCATAGAAAATATATCAATGTGCATGAAGAAAAAGACCTATGCATACAAGGCGCACATCTCAATATGGGAAATATACCGTATATACTCGAGTATAAGCCGACCCGAGTATAAGCCAACCCCCCTAATTTTGCCACAAAAAAACTGGGAAAACTTAATGACTCGAGTGTAAGCCTAGGGTGGAATATGCAGCAGCTACAGGTAAATGTCAAAAATAAAAATAGATACCAATAAAAGTAAAATCAATTGAGACATCAGTACGTTAAGTGTTTTTGAATATCCATATTGAATCAGGAGCCCCATATAATGCTCCATACAGTTCATGATGGGCCCCTATAAGATGCTCCATACATAATACGCCCCATATAATGCTCCATACAGTTTATGATGGGCCCCATAAGATGCTCCATATTAAAATACGCCCCATATCATGCTCCATACAGTTCATGATGGGCCCCTCTAAGATGCTCCATACATAATACGCCCCATATAATGCTCCATACAGTTTATGATGAACCCCATAAGATGCTCCATATTAAAAGATGCCCCATATAATGCTGCACAAATGTTGATTATGGCCCCATAAGATGCTCCATAGAGATATTTGCCCCATATAATGCTGCATATGGCCTCATAAGATGCTCCATAGAAATACAGTACAGACCAAAAGTTTAGACACACCTTCTCATTTAAACATTTTTTTCTGTATTTTCATGACTATGAAAATTGTACATTCACACTGAAGGCATCAAAACTATGAATTAACACATGTGGAATTATATACTTAACAAAAAAGTGTGAAACAACTGAAATTATGTCTTATATTCTAGGTTCTTCAAAGTAGCCACCTTTTGCTTTGGTGAGTGCTTTGCACACTCTTGGCATTCTCTTGATGAGCTTCAAGAGGTAGTCACCGGAAATGGTCTTCCAACAATCTTGAAGAAATTTCCAAAGATGCTCAGCACTTGTTGGCTCTTTTGCCTTCACCCTGCGGTCCAGCTCACCCCAAACCATCTTGATTGGGTTCAGGTCTGGTGACTGTGGAGGCCAGGTCATCTGGCGTAGCACCCCATCACTCTCCTTCTTTGTCAAATAGCCCTTACACAGCCTGGAGGTGTGTTTGGGGTCATTGTCCTGTTGAAAAATAAATGATGGTCCAACTAAACACAAACTGGATGGAATAGCATGCCGCTGCAAGATGCTGTGGTAGCCATGCTGGTTCAGTATGCCTTCAATTTTGAATAAATCTCCAACAGTGTCACCAGCAAAGCACC
The DNA here is from genome assembly GCF_032444005.1 of Ranitomeya imitator. NCBI lineage: Eukaryota > Metazoa > Chordata > Amphibia > Anura > Dendrobatidae > Ranitomeya > Ranitomeya imitator. Next base: position 428,619,838 of record NC_091287.1, on the reverse strand, counting down.
CCCACACCATCACACCTCCTCCTCCATGCTTCACAGTGGGAACCAAGCATGTAGAGTCCATCCGTTCACCTTTTCTGCGTCGCACAAAGACACGGTGGTTGGAACAAAAGATCTCAAATTTGGACTCATTAGACCAAAGGTGAGATTTCCACTGGTCTAATGTCCATTCCTTGTGTTCTTTAGCCCAAACAAGTCTCTTCTGCTTGTTGCCTGTCTTTAGCAGTGGTTTCCTAGCAGCTATTTTATCATGAAGGTCTGCTGCACTAAGTCTCCTCTTAACAGTTGTTGTAGAGATGTGTCTGCTGCTAGAACTCTGCGTGGCATTGACCTGGTCTCTAATCTGAGCTGCTGTTAACCTGCGATTTCTGAGGCTGGTGACTCGGATATACTTATCATCAGAAGCAGAGTTGACTCTTGGTCTTGCTTTCCTGGGGCAGTCCTCACGTGAGCCAGATTCTTTGTAGCACTTGATGGTTTTTGCCACTGCACTTGGGGACACTTTCAAAGTTTTCCCAATTTTTCGGACTAACTGACCTTCATTTCTTAAAGTAATGATGGCCACTCGTTTTTCTTTACTTAGCTGCTTTTCTATTCAGTAGGACTATCAACTGTGTATCCACCAGACTTCTGCACAACACAACTGATGGTCCCAACCCCATTTATAAGTCAAGAAATCCCACTTATTAAACCTGACAGGGCACACCTGTGAAGTGAAAACCATTCCCGGTGACTACCTCTTGAAGCTAATCAAGAGAATGCCAAGAGTGTGCAAAGCAGTCATCAAAGCAAAAGGTAGCTACTTTGAAGAACCTAGAATATAAGACATAATTTCAGTTGTTTCACACTTTTTTGTTAAGTATATAATTCCACATGTTTTAATTAATAGTTTTGATGCCTTCAGTGTGAATGTACAATTTTCATAGTCATCAATATGTACAATAACAAATTGTATTGTGGTACCGTGTTAGCCAGAAAAATTGATGTGAATACTTTTCTGCCCAATGATGACAGAAGTATTCTGGGAGTGATACCGTTATTGGCTAACCAGAAAATAATATGTTTGCAAGTTTTCAGAGCACAGAGGCTCCTTCTTCATGCAAGATTACAGATAGATTAATAAGAAAAAAACACAATATTTAAAGAACAGTAAAGCAGGACATTTGTTAAGGGGTGGGAAGTGTGAGGAGTCCATACATAAGCCAAGATAATCAAATTAGGCATTTTCTTACAAATCAATATGCGGCTCCACCCCAATGGGAGTGGAGTCGGGTCCATATCCATTACTGTAATGAGCGGTACCATGTGACCGCTCAATACAGGAAGAAGCTGCCGGTGCCCGGAGAAGCAGGGACCGCGCCAGGAGCAGGTGAGTATGATTAGACAGCTGCCGCTCCCCCTCCCCTGCTGACCCCTGGGAATGACTCCAGTATGAGCCGAGAGGGGCAATTTCAGCCTAAAAAATTGGGCTGAAATTCTCAGCTTATACTCAAGTATATACGGTATATATATATATATATATTTTTTTTTTTTTTTTTCACCTTAGACTATCATTTCTTTTGGTGTCATTATTGATTTTTCAGTGACCCCGATTCCTTATATTATATCACAGGTCACTACATTACCTGTGGAGTCTATTGCCTTATGTAGCACCATTACAGGGCTTACACCTTGTTGAGTGTTTTTGTATATTATTGTCTACCAATTTTGGGGATGCCCAACTTTGGACACATAGATTTTCATATTGTGTGTATATTTATTGAGCCGTATACTCCCACTCAATTTGATTGTGATTCACAGCAATGGGGACAGTCTTTTCATTTGATACTGGGTCTTGAGTCATTGTTATTTATACATTGTATATATTCCTTCTGGTTTGTATCTAATATATATACAGTATCTATAGTCATATGGACTTTACTGGTACCAGGGTTGTTGTATTGTCATTTTTTGAGTTTTAAATGTTTTTATTTTTTGTGTTCTTTTTGTGGTCAATAAAGATATTTTGTATATTTTTCCCATATTGAGGTGTGTGTCTTGTATGCATAGGTCTTTTTCTTCATGCGGTTTGTTTAGACATGTCAAAAATTGGGGAACAAGTTTTTCTAAGATTACTTGTTCCTGATGATCATCACTCTTCTCATGAAGTATATCACCCATCATTATTTTTAGAGCACCATTGATTTCATGGTGCTGTACATGAGTGGGTTACATACAAAATATAAATTACAGAGTACAAACTAAGGCCGGTTTCTGCACGTACTGGAGACACTGACTCACGTAGACACATTGAAATCAATGTGTCTCTGCACACGTCAGCATGTTTTCACGGACCATGTGTCCGTGTGCAAAACACGGAGACATGTCAGTGTTCGTGGGAGCGCACGGATTACACGGACCCATTAAAGTCAATGGGTCCGTGTAAAACACGTACCGTACATGGACGCTGTCCGTGTGCAGTCCGTGTGCCGTGCAGGAGACAGCGCTACAGTAAGCGCTGTCCCCCCAATGTGGTGCTGAAGCCGCCATTCATATCTTCTCTCCAGCAGCGTTTGCTGGAGAGAAGATATGAAAAATCCTTTTTTTTTTCGTGTTTAAAATAAAGATCCCTGTCCCCACCCCCCTCCCACCCCCTGTGCGCCCACCCGCTGTTAATAAAATACTCACCCGGCTCCCTTGCAGCGTCCTGTCCGCGCCGCACCTTCTCCTGTATGAGCGGTCACGTGGTGCCGCCCATTACAGTCATGAATATGCGGCTCCACCCCTATCCCTAAAGGGATCTTTATTTTAAACACGAAAAAAAAAAAGGATTTTTCATATCTTCTCTCCAGCGAACGCTGCTGGAGAGAAGATATGAATGGCGGCTTCAGCACCAGATGCAGGGGACAGCGCTTATCTCTAGCGCTGTCTCCTGCACGCTCTGTGTGGTACCCAGTCGGCACACGGGCGGCACACGTGTGCCGAATGTGTGCCACAGGGATGGCCTACGTGAGCTCACGGACACAGATAACTCCGGTACCGATTTTTCCGGTACCAGAATTATCTGGACGTGTGAGACTGGCCTAACAGTGAGAGATTGGTACAGAAAGTATAAAGCCCTGCCCCTACAGGCTTACATTCTACAGGCTTACAAGCTCTGTTGGAAATAGCTTGTAAGCACTGCTCATGTTCAGGCTAACATGATAATCCCTTATGCAACGAGCTGTAAACAATAAAAGATAAAATTTATAATTTTATGGCAACAAATAAAATTCAAGCACTATCCAACAATACCTATCACTGCAGAAAAGAAGGAATATCCTTTTACCTTTACCTGCTTGCAGAATTTAGCATAACAGTCGGTTGTGCAAACCTTTTTTTATTTCAGAAAAGAAGTTTGGTCAATTCCGTACATGAGCATGAATGCAAAGTTAGGGGTACCAACATGCTTTGCTTAGTTATTATCATTCAGCTCTACTACTGTGCACACAGAATAGATTTATAGAAATTATATTTTGATGCCTGTTTGAAGACTCTGTTGGAATCTAAATGTTACCAATTCAGTAATGACTTTTTTTTTTTCATAGTTTCATCATTGTTTCTTTTGTTTGTGCCTTTTTATACATAAATCAAACACATTTCCATTCTGACTTCTTCCATCAGGACATCCCATTATCAGTAAAACGGAATGAGAGCCAAATGTGGGTTTATTTTGCACAATAAACTGTATTTTATGTTTTATTACCCTTCAAGATGATCTGAAATGAATTAGAAATTGCCTACTGCGGTTTTTCGTGAATGTAGGGACTTCGCCTCACGCTTCAATGACTTTTTTTAACTGAAGCAAACAAACAATCCAGAATATTATCTTCCAGAACAGATTTAATCGCCAACAAGACACAAGCTGCGCAAATATTTTTTGTAATTAATTATCATTATAAGACATGGCATATTTTCTTAATATGATGGATGGCTTATTTAAAACCTATATTCACTCACTCCTTGCTTTTTTCTCATTTCTTTGCATATGGTAATTTTATTCCACACCACAGTAGATGTGAAATGTAGATATTTTTCCATATTGATGGGTTGCTTGATATTATTACTTGACGCTTATGATATATTTTTATGCGTTCTTATGTATATGTGTCTGGGAAAATGAGCTGAATTACAGTTTAGAGCAACTATATGATTTTTACCATAATTGTGCCTTATCTATAACTAGTGTGCAGAATCTCAGCTGTGTTTAGGTGCAGCATAAATCGGTTTTACCATAGCCTAGAAGATCTTCCTAACACTCAGCTTTAATATATTCTAAGTGGTACTAGAAAGTGATGAGGGCATTATGCTAAGGATGTATTCATACACAATGTGCAATCCTGAGAAAAGCATCATATGGAAGATGTGATAATTATGGAAATAAGGTTGTAGCACTGAATAAAGGCATAGCAATATGCATGCTAGCGCTTCATAAGTATGTGAGTTGACGTATGATTTAGTTTCTGTACTGTTTATTTGTCCACGTAATTTAAACATTTGATGACATTTATTTTATTATAAGAATTAAATTGCTCTTTGTATAACATTGCTAAATAACCGTTATGCCTTTATGTTCACGGTCATACTACAGATTGATGTGACCTCTATGGTCTCATGCTATATCTCAACATGACTCCAATTTCATATATGGTATGTTTCATTACGAGCGGTATTATAGAGATATTTTCAATGCAATATCCTAAAATCGGTTCATTATGAATGCCAAGCTCCTAACATATTGAATATAAACCTGTGAAATAATATATTATACCAATAAAGGTGTAAATAGATATCCTCTGCTGTGCATAGCATGCTGCCACTATGAGTACTAGGCTGAAACTGTGTAAGGCAACTTTCACACTAGCGTCGTGTGACGGACGTCGCAATGCGTTGTTTTGGAGAAAAAACGCATCCTGCTCTTCTATTTCATGATGAGCGATGGGGTACATTAGGAGACAAATCTTTTACTAGAGCAAGATTTGTGGCAAAGTGCATGCTATGTTTCAGATGACCCTCATTAAGATGAGTGTGCATCTTAATGAATCAGGAGGGAGTGACTCCAACACGTTACTTCATCAATACTGGTATGAACAATGCTTTTCATGATGAATCCGGGCCAAATGCCCGGATTCATTAAAACGATTGCACCAGAGTTGTGGTGTAAAACGCTTTCAAAAGTCACAACATTTTTGCACAACAGGGGGTTTCATAAAACAATTTGGTGAAATTTGGCCTTGTAAGTCAGTTTGGGCCGGCTTTGTCAAGATAGGCAAAGCTAGGGCTGGACAGGGGCTTGTGGAGCGTGACGAATACCACTCATCAAATTCATGATAAGCTGTTGCAAACTTTAAGCCACAGATATTACTCCAGTTCCTGATTGTACCTGAGCTACAAGACACTTTTCAGATGCATTTGATTAATTAAAAAGCATTTGTGTTTGTGAGATGAGGGAGGCTACGGCTTAACAGCATCATCACCCCTTATCATGGTGTACAAAATTATTTGGCAGCTTGTTTTCCTCAGGCAAAATGGGACAAAATGTGATTTAACTAACCTTGACAAGTAAAAAATTGTTAAAAGTCTTAAGCTGGAGTCACACATAACGATATCGTTAAGGATATCATTGCAATGTCACGCTTTTGGTGACGTAGCAACGATCCCGCTAACGATCTCGTTATGTGTGACAGCGACCAACGTTCAGGCCCCTGCTGGGAGATCATTGGTCCTTGGGGAATGATCAGGACCATTTTTTTGTCGCTGATCACCCGCTGTCATCGCTGGATCGGCGTGTGTGACGCCAATGCAGCGATGTGTTCACTTGTAACCAGGGTAAATATCGGGATGCTAAGGGGCCGTGCTTAGTAACCCGATATTTACCCTGGTTACCATTGTAAAAGTAAAAAAAAAAACAGTACATACTCACATTCCGATGTCTGTCACGTCCCTCGGCGTCCACAGGGTTAAAACTGCTTTCAGCAGGAGCGCTGCTAATGCACGCGCTCCGACCGAGAGCTTCCCTGCACTGACTGTGTCAGCGCTGGCCGTAAAGCAGAGCACACGCTGTTACTGCCGGCGCTGACACAGTCAGTGCAGGGAAGCTCTCGGCAACAGCGCGTGCATTAGCAGCGCTCTTGCCGAAAGCAGTTTTAACCCTGTGGACGCCGGCGGGGGACGTGATAGACATCAGAATGTGAGTATGTAGTGTTTTTTTTTTTTTACTTTTACAATGGAAACCAGGGTAAATATCGGGTTACTAAGCGCGGCCCTGCACTTAGTAACCCGATGTTTACCCTGGTTACCCGGGTGCTGCAGGGGGACTTCGACATAGTTGAAGACAGTTTCAACGATGCTGAAGTCTTTCCCCTGATCGTTGGTCGCTGGAGAGAGCTGTCTGTGTGACAGCTCCCCAGCGACCACACAACGACTTAACAACGATCATGGCCAGGTCGTATCGCTGGTCGTGATCGTTGGTAAGTCGTTTAGTGTGACTAAAGCTTTAGTCTTACAGGGGGATAAAGCACTGTTGATATAGTCAAATGGGTTGATAAAAATGTATTGAAATAAAAAGATGCCCATTGACTGCCAAATATTTGAGGAAAGTTGAACATGAAGTGACGAGGAAGCCATTATCTTCCAGTGCTGTCATACTCCAGAACTGCAGCCTCCTTGGCGAGCTCTGAAGTACAAAGTGTTCAGTGCTCAGAGACATGGCTGAGATAAAGAAGGCTAACACCCAGGCCAAGACACAAAAGCTGATATCTATGACCAACAGCACTACAGCTGTTCAATAATAAAAATAATCAAAAACACAAATAATAATTGTGCGCAGTGTATATGCCATCATGTAAGATTGAGCATTCCCTGGGACCTGCCAAGTGGATTTACTAGTGCAACAACTGTCAATGGAAGACCTTTGAGAGTGACCAGAGCTTACCAAATAATCCTCATAGAAAATACTTTTTTATGTATAGGATGTGGACAGGCCATTAATTTGATTCAGTGTTGGTGATTTGCGCTTATATGTGTATTGTATAGATTCAGTTCTACTATTATCTATTTAACAAAGACTATTTTGATGATAAATGAGCTCCTGTATTCTATTTCGTAGGCTTGGTGTTTATTAAGAAACATTGCACACAGTGTAGTCATTTGGTAGGCTTGCTATTGATTGGTTTACTTTGTTTTTAATAAAAGATTTTTTTAAGTATTATGTATTCTCTAATATCATCTGTTTTAAAAGGATAACCACGGGACCTGCACTAAAGTCATAAAATTTGTGGTTTCTTTCTAAAACATGGGAGTCAATGAGGGCATACAGGAACTGTGCAAAAATTTGGGAAAGGTGTGGGAAAAATGCTACCAAGTAAGAATACTCTTACAAATAGAAGTGTTAATAATTTATTTGTATAAATTAGCAAAACTGCAAAATAAACAAAAGAGAAACCAAATTAATATTTTGTGTAGCATCCCTTCAAAAAGGCATTAATTCTACTATGGAGGTTGATCCAAACACCTTGGTAAACTAAGCACTGATCTTCTATTGCTGTAGGCTTGTGTAAATTCATCTGTCTCTTTGTGAAATCCCAGGCAAAATCAATGATGTTGAGATCAGGGTTCTGTGATGGCCGTATCTTCACTTTCAGGACTCGTTGCTTTTCTTGCTCCTTGTTTAAGATAGTTCTTAATGACATTGGTTGTATGTTTGGAATCATTTTCCTGCTGTAGAATACAGCACAGACACCTCCCTGATGGAATTGCGTGTTGATTAAGTATCTATATTTCTCAACAATGAGAGACACCATTAATCCTGGCTCAATTCCCAAATTAATTTGTTGAAATACAGCTCCAGCACGCTTCACTTCACTTTTGCCTGCACACATTCATTATTGTAGCATGTCTGTGATTAAACTTCTTCCTGCTCCAGCCAAACCCTTCAAACTTTGACGCATCAGTCCAGGGCACCTGCTGCTATTTTTTGCACCTCAATTCTTATGATTTCTTGAATATTTGAATAATTTAGTCTTGTTTCTAAGTTGAAGGCAAGACTTTTTGGCTGCAATTCTTCCATGAATACCATTTCTGGGAAGACTTTGCCAAACAGTAGATTGGCACTGTTGATGGCACTGCTAGACATCTTCTGATTTCGAAAGTAAGTAAGCACGATGTGTCTTTCATTTGTGACGCTAGGTTTTCTTGTCTGACCACTCCTTTAATGGTCCTCAGTGTTTCCCTTTTCTTGGTGCTTCTTCAAAAGAGCTTGAACAGCAAATTCATGAAACCCAAGTCTGCGTTGAAATCTTTGCTTGGGAGCGATCTTCCTGATGCAGTTTAACTACCTTGTGTGCTGTGCCCAGTCTTGCCATGGTGTATGACCTGTGACATGTACCTCACATTTGTAGCAGAGTTTGTCTGTTCCTTGCTCAGTTTTTGAGCTTCGTATACCAAGGTTTCTATTTCAGTGAATGACTATATTTCACCCTACATATGAATACGATGATCATTATCACCAGTTTGGTATAATTGGTTGCTAATATAGCTAACTATATTCCAACAAAATTACTGACTGTGCCAATGTAACTAGAAGAGTTGCTGCTGTTTTGAAACTAAAGGCTGGTCACAACAAATATTGGTTTGATATGGATTTCTTAATTGTTCATTTACTTTGCATTTTGTTAATTGATAAAAATAGACTACAGTGATGGCAAAAAGAAAAAAAACTTTAAAAGTGCAACAAAACCACAAAATCTTAATATTTAAGTGTTTTATTGTGGATGTGTCGTTACAAATAGTATCTTGTCATGTCACCCTTACGTTACCCTTACCCATACTGGCAACTAAGCCAGTTTTGCTATTTTTGATTATCTCCCCCAATGTGTGCAGTTTTAAGAAGTGAAATCATTCTGCGGATTTTACATGTAAAGTTCTTCTTTTGCCGCACAAGTGAAAAGTTTTTTTTGCCGGCAATGTAATAACGCATCTATTTTTAAAAAAATTGTTATATTGAATCATTTTTCCACACCTGCCTAAAACGTTTGCACAGTACTGCAAAGCTCCAAAAGGGCTCAGTGTCCATATTGGGAAAATAATTAAGTAATTATAAAATCTATTGGAGTAGTGGGTACTTTTACAGCAAGTACTTTATATTTATAGGAGTATTATAAGTGTGTTGAATGTAATGCTGCCTGTTATTAAAATATGAGGAAAAAAACAACCCAGTGATTGATTTTGCATGAAATACAGTATATACCACATATAGTCGTGTATAAGCCTAGTTTTTCAGCACATTTTTTGTGCTGAAAACGCCCCCCTTGGCTTATACATGAGTCATTGTCCCAGAAGACGGCGGGGGAGCAACAGAGGAGCGGGTCACAGGAGGCAAGAGCTGACTGCTGCGGCTAAGGACTGTGCCTGCTAAATAGAAATGAATATTCACTGCTCTGGCAATGAATATTAATTTCTCTTATAGCGTGCACAGTTACAGAGGCAGTTGCCGGCTTCCAGCAGCTGTCTTGCTATCACGGGTGCCCGCTCATTAAGGTAATGAATATTCACTTCTCTTCACTGCCATAGGCGTGGAGAGAGGTGAATATTCATTCCCTTAATGAGCGAGGACACGTGATCGCTCAGCTGCAGGAGCTGCTGGCATCGGAACAAAATGCTGCGAGGGGGAACAGGGAAGGTTAGTAGGATTTTTTATGCTCTTCTCATGGGGGCCACGGATGTAAGTATAGGGATGAGGAACCATGCATAGAAGGATGGGGATAAAGAGCCATGCAAACAAGGATGATGGGGGTAAGAAGCAATGCATACAAGGATGGGATTAAGGAGCCATGCAGACAAGGAAGAGAATAAGGAGCCATGTAGACAAGGGTGGGGATGAGGACCCATGCACACCGGGATGGGGATGAGGGGACAATGCATACCCAGCTTACACTTGAGTCAATAAGTTTTCCCAGTTTTTAGTGGCAAAATTAGGTGCCTCGGCTTATACGTGGGCCGGCCTATACACGAGTATATACAATAGTTCTCTGGTGTTCATGTTTCGCAGGGCAATTTTGCATTATTTTATGATACCATATAACCTGTATAATGTTTTATTAAAACACATGGTATACAGCCTAGTACATACACAACTCTAGAAAACTCTTGTGGCAGTAACTTACCTGGAATTATGTGAATTATGATTCATTCATGAAGGATGGCAATTACATTCTTTCTTAAAAGAAATGATAGTAATGCATTTTTGGATAACATACAGAATTTTACCTGGCAACCAGGTTTTGTATTGACATCAATAGACGACATTGACATCAATAGATGTAAAAAATCTCTATACAAAAATACCACAACGATTAGGTGTCCAAGTGGTAAGAGAAATTCTTAACAACACCGACAAAAGCCAGGCATTCATTGATTTTGTTTGTGAGCGTATGTATTACATCCTCACGCATAATGCATTTGTATTTATGGACACATGGTACATACAAAAGGTGGGGACCGCGAAGGGGAATCCAGCAGCATGCACATTTGCTAACTTGCGTCTCAGTTACTTTGAGGAAAAATACATATTTGCCATTCAAAACCCATACTTGAGGTACATCAAGATGTATCTTTGATACAGTTAGGGCCAGAAATATTTGGACAGTGACACAAGTTTTGTTATTTTAGCTGTTTACAAAAACATGTTCAGAAATACAATTATATAATATGGGCTGAAAGTGCACACTCCCAGCTGCAATATGATAGTTTCCACATCCAAATCGGAGAAAGGGTTTAGGAATCATAGCTCTGTAATGCATAGCGTCTTCTTTTTCAAGGGACCAAAAGTAATTGGACAATGGACTCTAAGGGCTGCAATTAACTCTGAAGGCGTCTCCCTCGTTAACCTGTAATCAATGAAGTAGTTAAAAGGTCAGGGGTGGATTCCAGGTGTGTGGTTTTGCATTTGGAAGCTGTTGCTGTGAGCAGACAACATGCGGTCAAAGGAACTCTGAATTGAGGTGAAGCAGAACATCCTGAGGCTGAAAAAAAAGAAAAAATCCATCAGAGAGATAGCAGACATGCTTGGAGTAGCAAAATCAACAGTTGGGTACATTCTGAGAAAAAAGGAATTGACTGGTGAGCTTGGGAACTCAAAAAGGCCTGGGCGTCCACGGATGACAACAGTGGTGGATGATCGCCGCATACTTAATTTGGTGAAGAAGAACCCGTTCACAACATCAACTGAAGTCCAGAACACTCTCAGTGAAGTAGGTTTATCTGTCTCTAAGTCAACAGTAAAGAGAAGACTCCATGACAGTAAATACAAAGGGTTCACATCTAGATGCAAACCATTCATCAATACCAAAAATAGACAGGCCAGAGTTAAATTTGTAGAAAAACACCTCAAGAAGCCAGCTCAGTTCTGGAAAAGTATTCTATGGACAGATGAGACAAAGATCAACCTGTACCAGAATGATGGGAAGAAAAAAGTTTGGAGAAGAAAGGGAACGGCACATGATCCAAGGCACACCACATCCTCTGTAAAACATGGTGGAGGCAACGTGATGGCATGGGCATGCATGGCTTTCAATGGCACTGGGTCACTTGTGTTTATTGATGACATAAGAGCAGACAAGAGTAGCCGGATGAATTCTGAAGTGTACCGGGATATACTTTCAGCCCAGATTCAGCCAAATGCTGCAAAGTTGATTGGACGGCGCTTCATAGTACAGATGGACAATGACCCCAAGCATACATCCAAAGCTACCCAGGAGTTCATGAGTGCCAAAAAGTGGAACATTCTGCAATGGCCAAGTCAATCTCCAGATCTAAACCCAATTGAGCATGCATTTCACTTGCTCAAATCCAGACTTAAGACGGAAAGACCCACAAACAAGCAAGACCTGAAGGCTGCGGCTGTAAAGGCCTGGCAAAGCATTAAGAAGGAGGAAACCCAGCGTTTGGTGAAGTCCATGGGTTCCAGACTTAAGGCAGTGATTGCCTCCAAAGGATTTGCAACAAAATATTGAAAATAAAAATATTTTGTTTGGGTTATGTTTATTTGTCCAATTACTTTTGACCTCCTAAAATGTGGAGTGTTTGTAAAGAAATGTGTACAATTCCTACATTTTCTATCAGATATTTTTGTTCAACCCTTCAAATTAAACGTTACAATCTGCACTTGAATTCTGTTGTAGAGGTTTCATTTCAAATCCAATGTGGTGGCATGCAGAGCCCAACTCGCGAAAATTGTGTCACTGTCCAAATATTTCTGGCCCTAACTGTATATTGATGACGTGTTCATAATAGGGGATGGCACGGAACCATTATTCCAGGAGTTTGTATCATATCTGAATCAGACCAATATAGCAAATATTATGCACCAGTTCAGACTAGATTGCTGTTCAGTCAGTTTTCCTATGTTTACTATGAATCAGACCAATGACATGAATGTGTCATTCACGTCAAATTATGGGGGGACACGCATGGAATTTCTCTACGTATTGGTTGAAGTGAGGGAAGGGTCCGTCTGTACTTCTGTATATCGGAAACCTACAGCTATTAACTCCATGATGCAATACAATAGTTTCCATCCGGCGTATACCAAACAATCTTTACCATATAGCCAGTTTTTAAGGGTGAAAAGAATGAACAACACACAGGAGGGATATAAACAGCAGGCTAAGGATCTATTCAACAGATTTAGACAGAGAGGGTACCCCAGTACCATGTTAAATACAGTTATGGAAAGGGTGGAGGAACAATGTAACGAATTTAAAAAAAAATGGGAAATATTACAGCAGGAAAGAAGCAAGAATAGAGACTGGCCTCTTATTTTCAGTACGGCCCCATGGACCAACAAATATGCTCCTCTATGCTGGGGAGAGACAAAGATTTAGCAGAGATTGTTGCAAGAGGGCCTCAAATTTCATTTAAACACAGCACTAGACTCAGAGATGTTTTGGCTCAGAATCGTATAAGTAAACCCTATGGGAGGTGGAGCAGCATATTCATTACTGTAATGAGTGGTACCATGTGACCGCTCAGTACAGGAAGAAGCTGGGGCACCGGGGAGCCAGGGACCTGCAGGGACCGCGCCAGGAGTAGGTGAGTATAATTAGACAGCCCCTGCTCCCCCTCCCCTGCCAACCCCTGGGTATGACTGGAGTATAAGATGAGAGGGGGACTTTCAGCCCCCAAAAATGGGCTGAAAATCTCGGCTTATACTCGAGTATATACGGTAGTTGCTTTTTAGCTCAGATCTGTTAGGACAGAACTGTGATCTGTGACTACAGTTCAACTACAGTGCCTACAGGCAGGGGCATAACAATCACAGTTGGAGAAAGTCTGAGTACTCACTTTCAGCTGAAATGTATTGCGGTGCAATGACTCGCCGGGTCCGTGTACTTGCTGCAATACATGCTGCAAGCTGAAGTCAGTTACCGACTTCTGCTCCAGCTATTGGAGATGTGTATCATGAGAGCTAGAGAAGGTGAGTAGAATCATTTATTTTTTGTTTATATTTGTTGGAGAAGAGCCACAGAACAGAGACATTGTACCAGGATGGTGGATGGACATATAGGATGGGGGTTATTATACCAGGATGGAGGACGTATATTTTTGGTAACAGATCAACGTGTGCACAACCTGGGAAGGTGCACAGGTAGGTTCCCAAACCGTAATCGCAAGTAATACAAAACCCGGCACTCAACTTTGTGGTAAGAAGAAGTAGATATTATCTTGTATCCCAGGATAATAAACGTTTCGGTCATACAAAAGCGTGACACTATATAGCGGTGGACACCGTGATGCCAGCCATCCTTCAGACTGAAAGTCTCTCTTCCCCTAATATCCAGCGTGACACTCGAGGCATTATTGTTACTGACGAAGGTCCTTTTGTGTGACCGAAACGTTTATTATCTTGGGATACAATAAATTATCTACTTCTTCTTACCACAAAGTTGAGTGCCGGGTTTTGTATTACTTGTATATTTTTGGTAAGGCCTTGGGTTGTGAGCATTATTCCAGGATGATGACATATAGTACAGGAAGGGGCCCAAGATGAGGTGCATTGGAGAACATTATTACAGGAAAGGGGCACAGGATGAGCGGGGATATTATTATAAGACATTGTTACAAGAGAGCATGAACATGAATGTTTCCACAGGATCAAGAAGGCTACAATGGCCCATACATCTGATGAACATGCGGGGGGAGGGGGGACAGGTCCACGTTTTGCACCGCTATCTCATCATTGGTCCAGGGTGGTGCTCTCTCCCTCCTTCCTGCTGTCATGTCCTCTCAAATTGCTATGGAAAAACACAAGTTGATCACAGTTTCACAAGGTTGTCAGTTCATGGAGAGCTGATTATACAGTGCTGAATACTAAACTTCCAGTGACAAAGAAATTATCAGGTATTGTCTGCAAACAGACTGAGGCAATTTAGCTGTAGTAATAGGAGGCTGGAAATTTGCTTTACTATTTTGTGAAACTTTTGTAAACACCTACTACTATTATATTAGCACAGAGAGAATATTGCTGCATTATAGAAATTTTGGACAGGTTCATTATTACTAAATTACAAGGTTTTTCCAAAAATGAGCATGTCTTTTTTTTTACTTCACATCTATGAATGAATGTGCTGCCCACATTTCACTAATAAAATTACAGCTTACTTACACAACACATCATTAAAATAAAAGGTTCACTTTTGACATTTATATGTTGACAGGATGATCGTTGTATTTTTTATAGATATAATACTTTTAAAAGATTGTGACCTGTTTAAAAAATATATTTAATTTAATGTATACCTTTATTTTGCAGTTAACTGTACATATATTAGAACAAATTTCATTTTAACACTGATCCTGAGCAGAAAAAGCTGAAAACTTGACCAGTAAACCTTCGGATGAGGAGTCAAAGAGGGGTTTCCAAATAAACTGCACAAACTCTACTGTAGATAGCGTGTCCATTAATTACATGCACAGCCATTCACCCATATGTTATATTTCCTCTATCTTTTCCCTCTATCCCCTAACTTATACATTGTTAGCACTTTCTGACTCTGAGTCCCTTTCACCAGTACAGTGTTTGACCCTTTATTTCTCAAACGTACAGTGAGGTCCAGAAGTGTTTGAACAGTAATACAAGTTTTGGCATTTTAGCTGTTTACTTTTGTTATTACTTGGTATTACTGTTCAAATACTTCTGGACCTCACTGTACGTTTGAGAAATAAAGGGTCAAACACTGTACAAACACAAATTCACAATACAGTTACACTGATCAGCAAAAGGGTAACAATGTTTTAAACTTCTGACTTTCAGGCTTCATATCTCACCATCCTCTACAGCTTTGAACATGAGACTACCATCATTTTATAGACTGATACCAGGTCTCTTTTACACATTCCCTAAGTTGGTGCATTCTGGTCAACTCACTTGTGTATGTATACAGCTTTTTCTTCAATGAGGACCATACATTATTATTTTATAGTGGCAAGTGGGGGACATTATTACTGCTGTGATATAATTTACTTTTTATGATACTATTTTCCATAGGAGGAAACAAAAAGGGGATCCTGTTACTGTGCAGGCCACCGCTATGCTGCTTTCTTCTTCATCTGGCATAGTGTAGAAGTCAGGGAATAAGTGGGGAATGTGCTGTTGAACAGACCAGCTATAAATAACTGTTATTTTATGCAGAGACAAGTCCTGGCAGGAAGAAGTGATGGCAGTTTGTGCCAGATGAAGAAGAATAGTGAAGATGAAGGACATCACAGAATGCTGCAGATAAGCCCCTGATGCTGGTGGCCTTAGTTTATAGGCCATTTTTGGGGTGACAGATTCCCTTTAAAAGTTAAAAATAAAAATAAAAAAATGTAAAAGTTCAAATCACCTCCCTTTTGCCCCATTCAAAATAAAACAATAAAAAATCAAACATACACATATTTGGTATCACCGCATTCAGAATCGCCCGATTTATCATTAGAAAAAAAGGATTAACCTGATTGCTAAACGTCGTAGAGAGAAAAAAAGTACAAAACGCCAGAATTAAGCTTTTCTGGTCGCCGCGTTATGCAATAACGGGCAATCAAAAGATTTTTTTCTGCTCCAAAATGGTATCATTAAAAATGTCAGCTCGGCGCACAAAAAGTAAGCACTCACCCAACTCGAGATCATGAAAAATTGAGACGCTACGTGTATCGGAAAATTGCGAAATTTTTTAACATTTTTTTTTAAAAGTTTGGAATTTTTTTTTACCACTTAGATAAATAATTACCTGTTGTAATAGCACCTGTTTGAACTTGTTATCAGTATAAAAGACACCTGTAAACAACTTCAGTCACACTCCAAATTCCACTATGGTGAAGACCAAAGAGCTGTCGAAGGACAGAAACAAATTTGTAGCCCTGCACCAGGCTGGGAAGACTGAATCTGCAAAATGCAAGCAGCTTGGTGTGATGAAATCAACTGTGAGAGCAATAATAAGAAAATGGAAGAAATATAAGACCACTGATAATCTCCCTCGATCTGGGGCTCCAAGCAAGATCTCACCCCGTGGGGTTAAAATGATCACAAGAATGGTGAGCAAAAATCCCAGAACCACATGGGGGACCTAGTGAATGACCTGCATAGAGCTGGGACCACAGTTACAAAGGCCACCATCAGTAACACACTACACCACCAGGGACTCAGACCCTGCTTAAGCCAGTACATGTCCGGGCCATCTGAAATTTGCTAGAGAGCATTTGCATTATCCAGAAGAGTATTGGGAGAATGTCATATGGTCTCATGAAGCCAAAGTAGAACTGTTTGGTTGAAATAAAACTCGTTGTGTTTGGAGGAGACAAAATGCTGAGTTGCATCCAAAGAACACCATACTTACTGTGAAGCATGGGGGTAGCAACATCATGCTTTTGGGATGTTTTTCTGCAAAGGGACCAGGACAACTGATTTGTGTACATGAAAGAATGAAAGAGGCCATGTATCATGAAATTTTGAGTGCAAACCTCCTTACATCAGCAAGGGCATTGAAGATGAAACATGGATGGGTCTTTCAGCATGATAATGCTCCCAAGCACACCACCAAAGCAATGAAGGAGTGGCTTCGTAAGAAGCATTTGAAGGTCCTGAAGTGGCCTAGCCAGTCTCCAGATCTCAACCCCATAGAAAACCTTTGGAGGTTGTTGAAAGTCCATGTTGCCCAGCGACAGGCCCAAAACATCACTGCTCTGTATGAGATCTGCATGGAGGAATGGGCCAACATACCACCAACACTGTGTGCCAACCTTGTGAAGACTTACAGAAAAAGTTTGACCTCTGTCATTGCCAACAAACGGTATATAACAAAATATTGAGATGAACTTTTGTTAATGACCAAATCCTTATTTTCCTATATAATTTGCAAAATAAATCTTGCCAAATCAGCCAAGGTGATTTTCTGCATTTGTTTTCTCATTTTTACTCTCATAGTTGTGGTTTACCTATGATCTCAATTGCAGGCCTCTCTCATCTTTTTAAGTGGGAGAACTTGCACAATTGGTGGCTGACTAAATACTCTTTTTCCCCACTGAACCTTTGGGGTTTAAGGGCTTAATAGACACAATTGTCAAATAAACCAGCATAGTATTAAATATATTTACTTTTCACAATGCAAACTCTGTCATTCCTATTGGCCCAGTAGCTTCCAGGCTAGGTAGGTTTAATGATCTTTTAGGTATGAGTAATATGCAATATATATACAACGTGCTTGATGATCACAGCCTTTTAAGATGTGCAAGTGTTTTGAACCATAATAAATATCATGTTTGTACATGCACATAAGTATTTGACTACGGAACACTTTGGTGCTCTTCTACAAGTCAAATTGACACATCATTCTTGAAAACATAAAAAAGACAAAAAAAGACAAAAAACAAACACAAGATTTTTTCCAGCTGACAGAAAACTGTATGTAAATGTACTGAGAAGCAGGTTGTGTGTAATGTGCTTTTTGAATAACAAAATTAAATTAAGGAATTTTGCCACTACTACAGGCTGTATTTTATTAAAGGGTATATACACCTTAAATGTTATTTTTTGTTCTTCAAAGTCATCGAAATTGAAAAATAAGACAACTTTCTAAATGGTCTTAATAGAAAGAATTAGGCATACAGAAAAGAGTTCAAATCGGATGGGTGCTGTCCAGTTTTTGATCAGATAGCACATGGACAGCAAATTGACTCTTCTTATTCAATGGGGCTGTTTAGATGAATAATTTTTTCTTGGGCCAACTGTCCATAAAAGATAAAAATGTGGCATGCACTACTTTCTTCCGAGCCTTGGATGAGACTCGCCCATCCAAGTCAATTGGTGCGTAAAAAACCCAGATCCCACACGGAACATCCAAGTAGTATCCAAGTTTTACCGATATGTTTTTATTATAAACCTAGAAAACTGTATTTGATCATGTTCATTTATTAGTGTAGATGTAAGAAAATGGATTGCACTTGGACGTAAAAAAGGTCACACATGAAAATGAGGAAACATTTTTTTCTGGATGAAATTCGGACAATTTTTGTCATACGCTCATCTGCAGGCGGGTGGCCTAAACTGGCTTCAAACATCCCACAATCCCAGTCTGAGTACCCACCTCTATGCACAAACTGTCTGCAGGTCTCCAGACCAGAGCTTGACAGCTGCATACTATATACCTGTTAGGCTGTCAAGTTCAGGATTGAAGAGACCCATAGTCTGTACATATACCATGGTCTGTATACAGTTGTTGCTTCTCAGAATTCCATTATTTAAGTGTTTATATTTTTATGCTGAAATAGATGTACAGGTGCATCTCACAAAACTAAAATATCATCAAACAGTTAATTTGTTTCAGCTCTTCAATACAAAAAGTGAAACTTAGAGCTTGTCGGCCGAGGGAAGCCTGAAGTGCTGTAAAATTTCCTTGTAGATGGCTGTGCTGATTTTGGTCTTCATAAAACACAGTGGATCTACACCAGCAGATGACAAAGCTTCCCAAACCATCACTGATTGTGGAAACTTCACACTAAACCTCAAGCAGCTTGGAATGTGTGCCTCTCCACTCTTCCTCCAGACTCTGGGACCTTGATTTCCAAGGTCTATTGTGAAGTATCCACAATCAACGATTGTTTCGGGAGCCATGTCATCTGCTGGTGTAGGTCCACCATGTTTTATCAAGACCAAAGTCAGCACAGCCGTCTACCAGGAAATTTTAGAGCACTTCATGTTTCCCACTGTCGACTACCTTTTTGGAGATGGAAATTTCTTTCTCCAGCAGGACTTGGCACCTGTCCACACAGCCAAAAGTACCAATACCTGGTTTAAAAACAACAGTATCACTGTGCTTGATTGGCCAGCAAGCTCACTTGACCTTAACCCCACAAAGAATCTATGGGATATTGTCAAGAGGAAGATGAGAGACAACAGACCCAACAACGCAGACAAGCTGAAGGCTGATATCAAAGCAACCTGGGCTTCTATAACACCTCAGCAGTGCCACAGACTGATCGCCTCCATGACACACCACATTGATGCAGTAATTGATGCCAAAGGAGCCCCGATTAAGTATTGAGTGCATTTACTGAACATACATTTCAGTAGGCCAACATTTCAGATTTTAAAATCATTTTTTTAAGTTGGTTTTATAAAGTATTCTAATTTACTGAGATAAAGACTTTTGGCTTTCATTGGCTGTAAGCCATAATCATCAGCATTACCAGAAATAAACACTGTTTGCAATGACTCTGTATAATATATGAGTATCACTTTATGCATTGAAGAATTGAAATAAATTAACTTTTTGATGATCTGTCTGATGAAGGTCTTAGTGTTAGATCGAAACATTACATAACTTGGATTGCATTACAAATAAAGTCATTATTTATTTTTTGCACCTGTGGGAGTGACGGGTTCCCCTTTTTGTATTGGTTATATAGAGTGGTGTCCTATCCGAGCAGCCACCTCAGAGTGACGAATAACCTAATTGACCCCACAGATGGCAGCGTTTGACACACTTATACTGTATTATATAGTATTACATGACACATATTCAGTGACATGGGTGTTCATCTAATGCTATAATGATGTGCAGCGCCCCAGAGACCAGGTCGTTGCAGTATAGCGCTCTGCCACTAAGGGGAGCAGCGGTACGTCTGATGGCACTAAAGAGTTATCCTGACCAGGTATCACCAGAACACATTACACTTAACACTCCGGCCACTAGGGGGAGCAAAAGGCTTTATTTATTGAGCCACTCCTCACACTGGTAAAACTAGGGGCTGGGAAGGAAGTTAGTCAGAAGCTGACTGGGTTGGAACCAGGCAACATTCCGTGGCAGGGGGTGTTGCAGGGAGAAGACACAGAGGAGTCCCTGTCAGGCGTGGGAACCTGGCAGGTGCCTAGCGAACAGAACAGAACGGAACAGAACCGCGCCTGCACACCCTGCGGCGGTATCCAGGAGAGAGACACGAAGGGAAGAATATTGTGGAACAGTGAGAAACGAGATCAGCACAAAGGAGAGCCAGTAAGAGTCGTGCCGAGAGAGGAAGGCAACATCTTACTGAGGCACGTAGTCGGTGGCCGGATCACCGTAGGAGTAACTGACTTCAGGCCTTACTTCAAATTCCGCTGGACAGTTAATCATAGGTTGGCTGTCTACCTTCTACACCTATGAAGACATAGGGGGCAACATTGGGAGAGGGGCGTCTCTAGGGTCCCGGAAGACCTCCAAGCCTTCCCGTCAAACGGGTGGCGTCCTAGCCATAACATATCTAGGGGACGTTAGAAACTAGCAACATCTGGAACCAAAGAACGAGAGAGAGAGAGCTGTAGAGAACGAACGGACAGCAGTTGTGAGGACTATTCCGAATGCTCAGCAAGGTAGGACTACAAGATACAGGCGCTATTGGTAGGCAACGATTTCCATCTGCGAGGGAAACTCTGGATGGGCCCATCGGACCGGCCGGTCTCAGAGAGCCCTGTTGAATGTACTCTGGATTGAGGATCCTGAAGCCTTCAGTAAAGAGGTAAAGAGACTGCAACTTTGTGTCCTCGTTATTGACTGCGCCTTACACCATCACCATCCACCTTACTGGGAAGCCCTGGGGACATACTTCACCTGTGGGAAGGTATACCATCCAGCTGCCATTCCATCACCCCAGTGGACCCCACAGCAGCATCGGTCACCCTGACCGAACACCACAGGTGGCGTCACGAACCATTGACAGACTGTACAAATCCCTTTACAGGACGCCCCTTAGCAGGGTCACGGACCGTGTCTAGCCACCGTGACAGCCTCAGAACCGAACCAGAGAGGCCCGTTACCGAGAACTCGTGGCCCTGTGTCTGGGGGTGCTCCAGATGCATCAAGCACAGAAGATTGGGAGTTCTGTATTTTTCATCTCAGTCTGGAATATGCAAAGCCTCTGTCTTCATGACATACCAACTTTTGACATTAATTGTGGGGGTTAATATGGAAAAGTAGGCAAATTATGTTAAAAAATGAAATTAGCCATGTTTAAGATGTATTACTCCTCCTCACCTCCTTTTAGTCAGAAGTGCAATGGTTTATATGTCATGTTTTCTCAGTTGGAACAGCTACGGTACTTCATTTTAATCCTCTGCAAGATAAATATTTGCAGATCAATATGTTCTGTGTGTGAGGTTGGTAATATAAGTGAAGAGGAGATCACAAAGTGATGTTGACCTTCTCACATCCCCAATTATTTACTTAAGTTTACTTACTCAGCCCATATATTTGTTTGAAAGGTCAACATACTGACATTTCTTGATATGTGGAGGAGTAAAAAACGAGCTTTCCATCACAGTCTGGGCAGTAATCATAGCAGCTCAGTTAATCCAAGGTACCATTTAAGCTTATGTACAATAAAATGTCACATCTTTTGAAAAGCAAAATTTGCTGATTAAATTATGGAGAGCGCATATTTCTTTAAACTCACTTTTGCTCCCATAATATCAATGGTCTGGAAAGTAGCAAAAAAAAAATCCCATGAGGTTGATTCAATTATGTTCAATCATTTAAAAGTTGTGTAATCTTTCTAATACAAATCTAGGTTTCTGCAGGACCTCTTTTTGAGAAGAATGAGGAACATGAGTGTAAATTACTTACTATTAGTGATGAGCGAGTGTACTCATTGTTTGGGTTTTCCCGAGCAAGCTCGGGTGACCTCCGAGTATTTGTTAGTGTTCGGAGATTAAGTTTTCATCATGGCAGCTGAATGATTTACAGCTACTAGACAGCTTGATTACATGTGAGGATTCCCTAGCAACCAGGCAACCCCCACATGTACTCAGCCTGGCTAATAGCTGTAAATCATTCAGGTGAGGCGATGAAAACTTAATCTCAGTCCGAACACTAACAAATACTCGAAGGTCACCCGAACGTGCTAGGGAAAACCCGAGCAACGAGTACACTCGCTCATCAATACTTACTATCAGATGTGAAGTGCCTTTAATGTAATTTGAAACTTTGCTTTAGGTGAAACGTTTTGCTACAAATACACCCCATCAGGGTGTACATACAAATCATGGCACCCGATAACAGATGCTTAATTGCCTTATTTGACAGAGTAGGTGCATAAGCATAGTCACAGAAAGGCGTACCTAATAATTTTTAAAGACATAAAAAAGGACATGTATTGTGGCACTTAAAAGGCAATTTTGGCCTTATTGATGCTCCTTAGGCTAGGGTCACACAACAGTATAAAAAATTGGTCCGGTTTGCGGTTTTGATCCACAATAGTGGAACTTTTTTTTTCTCACTTGTCATCTTTGTGCAATCTGGTTTTTTTTACTCAGCAGCTATTAATTATTTACAAGACCATTTACAGTTTCCTATAATAAAGAATTGCAATGTATCCATAAAAATCGGATACTATACTGTGTCTCCACATAGCATCCGATTTTTTTCTAACACCCATACACTTGAATGGGTGAGTATCAACGATTTTCAGAGGAAAATTTGTTGTGATTTTGTTCACATGCAGATTCAGTCAGTGAAATTTTTTTTTTATCTGCACAGCCCCATTATGTCATGCTGATGACTTGCATGGTTTGTAAGCACCATCCTACTCACTGTGTGCACCGCTCTGCTCCTCCCAGGGTCAGACACTCTCGCTGAGCTGGCTCATTCAAACACTTCTAGCACAGCTACAGTACAGACCAAAAGTTTGGACACACCTTCTCATTTAAAGATTTTCTGTATTTTCATGACTATGAAAATTGTACATTCACACTGAAGGCATCAAAACTATGAATTAACACATGTGGAATTATATACTTAACAAAAAAGTGTGAAACAACTGAAAATATGTCTTATATTCTAGGTTCTTCAAAGTAGCCACCTTGCCAAGAGTGTGCAAAGCAGTCATCAAAGCTAAAGGTGGCTACTTGTTGTGAATTCTGTTGTCGGGCTCCCTCCTGTGGTCGTGAATGGTACTTCGGTGGGTTCTGTCCGTGGACTCCCTCTGGTGGCTGTGAGTGAAGCTGCTGCTTCTGAGGTTCCTTACACAGGTGACGTGGTTTATCCTTTGGTTGGCTGCTCTATTTAACTCCACTCTGATCGTTTCTCCATGCCAGCTGTCAATGTTCCTGCATTGGTTCAGTTTGCTCTTGGATCTTTCTGGTGACCTGTCTTCTCCAGCAGAAGCTAAGTTCCTGATAGTTATTATTTGTTCATTGTTTCCTTGTCCAGCTGGTTATCATGATTTTGTCTTGCTAGCTGGAAGCTCTGGGATGCAGAGTGGCATCTCCGCACCGTTAGTCGGTGTGGAGGTCTTTTTGCACACTCTGCGTGGTCTTTTGTAGTTTTTTGTGCTGACCGCAAAGATACCTTTCCTATCCTCTATCTGTTTAGTAAGTCTGGCCTCCCTTTGCTGAAACCTGTTTCATTTCTGCGTTTGTGACTTTCATCTTTACTCACAGTCAATATATGTGGGGGGCTGCCTTTTCCTTGGGGAATTTCTCTGAGGCAAGGTAGGCTTTATTTTCTATCTCTAGGGCTAGCTAGCTCTTAGGCTGTGAAGAGGCGTCTAGGGAGTGTCAGGAAGGCTCCACGGCTATTTCTAGTTGTTGTGATAGGATTAGGGCCTGCGGTCAGCAGAGCTCCCACATCCCAGAGCTTGTCCTGTGTGAGTTTAACTATCAGGTCGTGCCGGGTGCTCCTAACCACCAGGTCATAACAGCTACTTTGAAGAACCTAGAATATAAGACATAATTTCAGTTGTTTCACACTTTTTTGTTAAGTATATAATTCCACTTGTATTAATTCATAGTTTTGATGCCTTCAGTGTGAATGTACAATTTTCATAGTCATGAAAATACAGAAAAATCTTTAAATGGCAAGGTGTTTCCCAACTTTTGGTCTGTACTGTACATCCTCCTGTTTCTAGTGCATCTCCACCTGACTATTGAGTGGTACGCCAGAGTCTTCAAAAACTTAAAACCACTGTGATCTGCAGAGTTTTGCTTCCCTGGTCTATCTCCTGCCAGCAGTGGATAAATCAAAGGGAACTTGTCACGTCATTTCTAGCACCTAAACTGTTCCTTGTGCATTGTTAGTGATGCAATGTGCATCACCAACACATTTTTTTCATTGAAAATGGCGCTGTAATGATGTTCAAAAAGCACTTTATATACTTATAAAGTACCTACTCGTTTAGCTATAGGGATGTGCTTCATTTTCTGATCAGTCATGGGCATCTTCACCAACTCAATTTGATTGATTTCTCTGATTGTCACTGTGGGGCATTTGGAGCCATGCTTGCGCAGTGTGGAGTGGGCAGCTGCACTTGTGCACTATGTAGCGTGGAGCCTGCTGTGCTTGCGCAGTGTTGATTGGGAGCCTCGCATGCGCCATGACAAAAACAAATACTAACTGACAAGATAATAGCAAATGGACTGGCCAGGAGCCAACATTCAGGTAAGGAATGGTGAGGGGAACTGCGTAATAAAGAGCCTGCTGGCACAGGATAGGCCGGTGAACCTGATCTTTGCAGGATATAGCAGGATTAACATAGTAGGGTTTATCAATAGGAACAAAGGTGTCATGGCATTAAATCATATGTCTCCAATGCACTGCCCCACTCATCGTGGTCATCTCGTGACCTCTCCTCGCGTCAGGCCAGCTTGCTGAGTTTTGCCTCTTGCAGCACTCCTCAGCACTGCTGCATCTAAATGTGCTTTCCACCATAAAAGTATCAGTTTCTTTTGCTTGTCAGACACATTCTGTCATCTTCACCAGCGTTTGATGTTCTTCAATTTAGCCAATCAAAAAATCAACTGATTTAAAGAAAAGCAGAATACGGTAGTTGCTATTGAGTATTTACTGCACAGGGTAATAATGAAATTTGCTACACTATGCCCAAATCTGTTCACTTTAAATTCTAGTGCCAAATGACTACTGTAACCCTTGCTAATTTTATATATAGCCTGTTTTTATTCAGTTTTATATAAATAATAATAAACTAATAATACTTACCGTAATCGCTAAACGAAAAGTTCTGCAACTTTGCAATATACTTTAAGTTTTACTTTCTTACCATTTTGAGGATACCTGTTTGCTATCAGTGAGAAAGAACACAGGCTTGAAACACCTTCATACCTTGTCAAGTTTTGAGCAGACATATAAGTTTTTACAATGCTCTGCAAGCTAATGACTTAAGGGGAACCTGACAGGTCCCCCATGCCCTCCAACCGACCAGCATTTGAAAATTCCTTTCTAAACACCCCGCCTAACAAGCCCTTTATACTGTCTGATGCATAAACAGATGTTTTTACAGTTTGTTTTTAATATACAGATTTCTTTTTGACTTGTCGATGGGACTTCTGTTTTCCCAGACTAGTTGTTCCACTCAGCAAGTTATCACGCCCCTGTGTACGCTTCCGGGCTTCAAAGGTGCATTGCGTATGTCCAGAACCAAAGAAGAAGGCTGATTTCCATGGAGGAGCCAAACATCAGCCTCTGGAACAGAGTTTCTTTGCTTGTGGACATGAGCAGTGCACTTCTGAGGCATACGGACGGGGTGTCCGAGGTACAACGATGTGCAAGCAATTAAGTCACGCGCAAGATTTGCAGAGAGCTGGCGATGACACCTACCCATAGAGTTGTGATAACATGCAGAATGGGACGACTGGTCTGGGGAAACAAATGCCCCATAGACAAGTCAAAAGGAAATAAAGGAAATTTGCATATTAAAACCAGACTGTAAAATGATTTATTTTAGACATCTCTTTATTTGTCAGACAATATAAAGGGCTTGTTAGGCAGTGTACTTAGAAAGGAATATACAAATACTCGGGGTTGCAGGGCATGGAGGACCTGTCAGGTTCCCTATAAGCAGTAGTTGCACAAATGTTTCTGCTAATTTGCTACATTGTATGTGTCTATATACTGTAGCTCACAGAGCATGGTCTAGATTAGAATCTATGTATTTTTCTCAGCAGAGGCAGGATTTATGAATAGGTTTATTGCCTCTAAGCCATGTTCAGTATTTGGTCAGTATTTTGCATCAGTATTTGCAAGCCAAAACCATTAATGGTTGAAAAATACAGAAGTGGTGACGTGTTTCTATTCTACTTTTCCTCTGATTGTTCCTCTAATGATTTTGGCTTACAAATACTGAGATAAAATACTGACCAAATACTAAACATGGGAACGTGGCCTATAAAAGAGGATCTGTCTCCAGTTTTCTACACCTCTGCCATAGCGGATCTGTCACCAAACTGAATACTATTTTATATAGTTCTCTTAGCCATGATGACACCAGTGCACTTGAAATCCATGTCAATCCTTATCCAGACAAAAAAGTCCAGTTAAATCGTGGAAGAGCTCATGAGGACACGTGTATACCGCCTCTACCCACCCAGTCTGATTGACAGTGTGAGATCAGGGGGGACTTTAAAGGGAACCTGTCACCCTGTTTTTTCAGATTGAGATAAAAATACTGTTAAATAGGGCCTGCGCTGTGCGTTACAATAGTGTATGTAGGGTACCCTGATTCCCCATCTACGCTGCGAAATACATTACCAAAGTCGCCGTTTTTGCCTGTCAATCAGGCTGGTCAGGTCAGGTGGGCGTGGTGACATTGCTCTTTTCTTCCCCAGCTTTCCGTTGGTGGCGTAGTGGTGTGCGCATGTCCAAGTGATGAATCCACTGCGCGCACGTGAAGAAACAGCGTGCGATCTGCGCTATTACCCTTGTCATCGGTGGGGCGGCCATCTTCCTGAGGCCGCGCGTGCGCAGATGGAGTGCTCTGCTGCACGAGGCTTCAGGAAAATGGCCGCGGGATGCCGCGCGTACGCAGATGGAGATCGCCGCGGCCATTTTCCCAAAGCCGAGTTTGCATCTCGGCTTTGGGAAAATGGCCACTGCGATCTCTTCTGCGCACGCGCGGCATCCCGTGGCCATTTTCCTGAAGCCCCGTGCAGCAGAGCACTCCATTTGCGCACGCGCGGCCCCAGGAAGATGGCCGCCCCACCGATGACAGGGGCAATAGCGCAGATCGCGCGCTGTTTCTTCACGTGTGCGCAGTGGATTCGTCACTTGGACATGCGCACACCACTACGCCACCAACGGAAAGCTGGGGAAGAAAAGAGCAATGTCACCACGCCCACCTGACCTGACCAGCCTGATTGACAGGCAAAAACGGCGACTTTGGTAATGTATTTCGCAGCATAGGTGGGGAATCAGGGTACCCTACATACACTATTGTAACGCACAGCGCAGGCCCTATTTAACAGTATTTTTATCTCAATTTGAAAAAACAGGGTGACAGGTTCCCTTTAAGAGAGACACTGAGAAATTATCAATCGGGCTACGTGGGTGGACAGACTTAGTTTAAGCTGTCAAAAAGGAATATGCTGCCATTTCTGACTTGGAACAGAAATTCACCAGATCTAACAGAACTATTCAACAACATAAGCAGTTTCTAAATCTAGTGATAGATCCACATTAAATGCACCGAAGCGTGTTCTCATCACTGACCGCAAGCACGTATTAAAATAGTGTGGAATTAAGTCACAAATTCATATTCATGCCTCACATAAAACTGGAATCCACTGTACCAGAGACATTAGTATAAACAACACATATATTTAGTTATTGCAATGATTTTCTCATGAAACCCTATAAGCATCATTTCCAGTAAAGTCACCACCTTTACAAACCTATGCGGCAATTCTCTGTGGTGCTAATAACTTGTCATATTGTCATGACTATCCCTTTAAGCGCTACATGGGGAAATGAGAACTGAAGAAATGAGAAATGAATCCATTAGGAAATGGTAGCTGGTAGCACTCATGATGTAATCCCCAATCGGCAAACTGCATATTAACTAATTTGTGGTTCTGTAGCTCAAGGAAATGAAGCGGAAAGTGTAAAATCCAATTGTAGCATTAAACAGTAAAACACACTGTCTATGCAATAATGAAAAAAACTGACAATTTTCTCCTTCACTTCCCCTAAATGTACTTTAAAATTGCTGCTCTGAAACCTCAGCAAAGCGAAAAACTCCTGTTTCATGTCTGCTCCTTCAAATTGTTGGTAACAGTTTTTATGCTTTTTTTTATCTGCTGAGACAATGAAGAATGATGTACCATTGGGAGAAGGAAATCAAGCTGACCTTTGGATATGTGCTGAATGTTTTTTTTTTACTGTGTACACATTTTTTCAGTATGCCTGGCCTGCCGATTTCTGGAACAATTAGACAGAACATTGCTAGATGGATATTGCTGGTAAATGCCAACAGAAGATTAAAATATTTAACTTCAGAAAGATAATAACGATAGAAAAATTTGTTTCATTCACTATTAGAAGGTCATTCCTATCTTATAAAGTGATGATGTATCATTAGTACCGTATTTTTCGGACTACAAGACGCACTTTTTCCCCCCCAAAAAAGGGGGGGAAATGGGGGGTGCGTCGAATAGTCGCAATGCAGGCTTACCGTGGCGGCAGAGGTGCGGCGGCAGAGGTGTGGCGGCAGAGGAGGCACAGTAAGCGGGGTCCCTTTCTCCGGTGAGGTGATGCAGCAGCCCGGTATGCAGCAGAGCCGGGTGAATCCTGTTGTTATCGGTGGTGGCGGCCATTTTCCCGAGGCTGCGCGTGCGCAGATGGAGCGCTCTGCTTCCCGGGGCTTCAGGAAAATGGCCGCCGCGATCTCCATCTGCGCACGCGCGGCCTCCCGCGGCCATTTTTCTGAAGCCTCGGGAAGCAGAGGGCTTCATCTGCACACGCGCGGCCTCAGGAAGATGGCCGCGTCCACCGATAACATCAGGATTCACCCGGCTCTGCTGCTTACCGGGCTGCTGAATCACCATACCGGGGAAAGGGACCCCGCTTACTGCGCCTCCTCTGCCGCTGCACTTCTGCCACCGCACATCTGCCACCACACCTCTGCCACCGCACCTCTGCCGCCACGGTAAGCCTGCATTGCCTGCACGGTAAGCCTGGGACCCCTCTCACGCCATACCTCTCACTGCACCTCCTGATCCCAGCACCTCCTGATCCCAGCACCTCCTGATCCCAGCACCTCCTGATCCCAGCACCTCCTCATCCCAGCACCTTCTCATCCCAGCACCTCCTCATCCCAGCATCACCCCACCTCTGCCGACACCTTGCCTCCTGTGACCCTGCTCTGCCACCGCCAGCCCTCAGGTAAGATACTGTAAATTCGGACAATAAGACGGACCCCCATCTTAGAAAAAATCTTTTTTTCTGCAATTTTCACCCCAAATTTGGGGTGCGTCTTATGGTCCGGTGCGTCTTATAGTCCGAAAAATACGGTATATGGCATCTAGATTATAAGTAGTGGGGGTCTGACTTCTGTAATCCCTCCAGGTCCTGACAATGAAGAGGCCAGAGGCCTACGTTTCTGTTTTTCGATATACCCAAGGCACCTGGACCTCCTCCTATGAAGAGAACAACAACATGGCATCAGTAACTTCAATAGATTCCCTGCGCAGATGAGTGACCAGAAGTCTTAGGCTATGTGCACACGTTGCGGATTTGACAATGCCGACCTACAGCTGTTTTCCATGCGTTCTACAGTACCATGTAAACGTATGGAAAGCAAAATCCATAGTGCACATGCTATGGAAAAACTCGCGCGGAAGCCCAGCGGTGTTTTTTCCGCAGCATGTCAGTTCTTTGTGCGGATTCTGCAGTGGTTTATACCTGCTCCTCAATAGGAATCCGCAGGTGTAAAACCACAGGTGGAATCCGCACAAAAACTGTGGTAAATCCGTGGCAAATCCGCGGGTAATCCGCAGTGCGGTTTACCTGTGGATTTTGCAAAAACAGTGCGGAAAAATCCACACACCATTCCAAAACGTGTGCACATAACCTTACTGTGCAGGGAAAATTTAGACAAGATGCTGCATGAAAATCTTGATCAGGCTTCTTCATTTTCAGGATTAGAGGGGCTTCCAAAAGTCAGAAATTTTCCATTTAAAAAGTGATGGCATTTAATAACAATATGTCATCATTACATTATAAAATGGAAATCACATTTTAATTTAACTGTTATCTACTTCTAGATTGCTCATGGACTATAAGACTACAGGCAGTCCACACTTTACTTTGCACTTACGTTCTAAAATGTCACTGCATAGTGAGCAGCTTGTATATACAGTGGCACGTAAAAGTTTGGGCACCCCTTGTCAAAATTACTGTTATTGTGCACAGTTAAGCAAGTTGACGATGAAATAATCTCTAAAAGGGCTTATGTTAAATATGACACATTTCCCTTGTATTTTAAGCAAAAAGAAAATATATTTAGATTTTTTACATTTTAGAAATCAAAAAAAGGAAAATGGACCAGTTCAAAAGTTTGGGCACTCTGCCATGGTTAGTACATTGTAGCACCCCCTTTTGCAAGTATTACAGCTTGTATACATTTTTTGTAGCCCGCCAAGAGTCTTTCAATTCTTGTTTGAGGAATTTTCATCCATTTTTCTTTGGAAAATTCCAGTTCTGTGAGATTCCTGGGTCCAGGGTCGGACTGGCCTGGCAGGGTATCAGGGAAATCCCCAGTGGGCCCTTGTCTCTGGGGGCAGGAGAGGAGGAGAAGAAGAAGGAAAGAATTTAAAAAAGTGTCTGCGGTTTTAAGAAGTGCAGGCCCTTTAAAAGCACAAGCAGAGTATGTGCAGGGACACGCGCACGCAGCGTTCATTACCTGAACCGCTGCGGCACACATCCCAATCAAAACTGAGCAGTGTGCGCCGCATGCGACATGCGCACACATTCACCGCCAGCCTCTGCTATGTCAGCGGCCATTTTTCTATGTGCGTGCCGACCTGCAGAGGAGGAGGATGAGCATGGCGCTGGGAGCGCAGGAAGGATTTCTTTTCTTGTTCTCTCTCTCTATCTCCAAGGGGCCAGGATGGAGACACATGGGGGGCCCAGGATGGAGACACATGAGGGGGGCCAGGATAGAGACACATGGGGGAACCAGGATGGAGACACATGAGGGGGGCCCAGGATGGAGACACATGAGGGGGGGCCAGGATGGAGACACATGAAGGGGGGCCAGGACTGAGACACATGAGGGGAGAACCAGGATGAAGACACATGGGGGGAACAAGGATAGAGACACATGAGGGGAGACCAGGATGGAGACACACGAGGGGGGCCAAGGATGGAGACACACGAGGGGGGACCAGGATGGAGACACATGGGGGGACACAGGATGGAGACACATGGGGGGACCAGGATGGAGACACATGGGGGAGCAGGATGGAGACACATGGGGGGACTAGGATGGAGACACATGAAGGGGGGCCAGGATAGAGACACATGGGGGAACCAGGATGGAGACACATGAGGGGGGCCCAGGATGGAGACACATGAGGGGGGGGGCCAGGATGGAGACACATGAAAGGGGGCCAGGACTGAGACACATGAGGGGAGAACCAGGATGAAGACACATGGGGGAAGACCAGGATGGAGACACATGGGGGAACAAGGATAGAGACACACGAGGGGAGACCAGGATGGAAACACATGAGGGGGACCAGGATGGAGACACATGGGGGGACCAAGGATGGAGACACATGGGGGGACCAGGATGGAGACACATGGGGGAGCAGGATGGAGACACATGGGGAGCAGGATGGAGACACATGGGGGAACCAGGATGGAGCCACATGGGGGCCCAGCATGGTGACACATGGAGGGGACCAGGATGAAGACACATGGGGGCAGGATGGAGACACATGAGGGGGGCCAGGATGGAGACACATTAGGGAGGCCAGGCTGGAAACCCATGAAGGGGGACCAGGATGGAGACACATGAGGTGGGAACCAGGATGAAAACACATGGAGGAAGTTCAGGATGGAGATACATGGGGGAACAAGGATGGAGACACACAAGGGGAGACCAGGATGGAGACACACGAGGGGGGCCCAGGATGGAGACACGTGAGGAGGATCCAGGATGGAGACACATGGTGGAACCAGGATGGAGACACATGGGGGGACCAGGATGGAGACACATGCGGGGACCAAGGATGGAGACACATAGTGGGACCAGGATGGAGACACATGGGGGGGACCAGGATGGAGACACATGGGGGACCAGGATAGAGACACATAGGGGACCAGGATGAAGACACATCGGGCGGGCCAGGATGGAGATAGATGAGAGGGGCCCGGATGGAGACACATGAGGGGGGCCAGGATGGAGACACATGAAGGGGGACCAGGATGGAGACACATGAGGGGGGAACCAGGATGAAGACACATGGGGAAGACA
Source organism: Ranitomeya imitator (assembly GCF_032444005.1). Lineage (NCBI taxonomy): Eukaryota > Metazoa > Chordata > Amphibia > Anura > Dendrobatidae > Ranitomeya > Ranitomeya imitator. Next base: position 428,587,051 of record NC_091287.1, on the reverse strand, counting down.
AGGATGGAGATACATGGGGGAACAAGGATGGAGACACATGAGGGGGCCCAGGATAGAGACACATGGGGGGCCCAGGATGGAGAAACATGGGGGGACCAGGATGGAGATACATGGGGGGACCAGGATAGAGACACATGGGGGGACTAGGATAGAGACACATGGGGGGCCAGGATGGAGACACATGGGGGGCCCAGGATGGAGACACATGGGGAGGGTGGACCAGGATGGAGACACATGGGGGACCTGGATGGAGACACATGGGGGCAGGATGGATACACGGGGTCCAGGACATGGGGCCAGGATGGATATATGGGGGCAGTACATGGAGCCAGGATGGATACATATGGTAGAACCAGGATGCATATTTATATGGGGGGCCAGGATGGATTTATGGGGAGGTGGGGCAGGACAAGGGACCTGGATGCATATATATGGCGGACCAGGATGTATATATGGGGGTGCCAAGAAGGATATATACAGTATATATGGAGTAATATCAACAAAAGTCCTTACATGTACCAACAAATATGGAACTTCACACAATGCACTAACACAAGTGGACTTACTAAACCAGTAGTCCAAAAAAGTGAAACACAATATAAAAAACAAGTTTTTATCTTTTATCAGAAATCTATATATATATAAAAACAAGTGTATGTGTGTATGTATGTGTTTGTATCGACGATGATATAATGGTTGCCATGGCGACAATTATGTCATAAAGGTTGCCATGGTGAAAATGATATAATGGTTGCTATGGCAATGATGATATCATAAATAGAAGAACCACTCTACAATACTGCACACCACAAAAAGTATTAATTAGTATAAAAAGGCAAACTTTATTGACGCAAAAGTAAAAACATTAAAAACAAGTAAACACACCACAAATCCCCACAATGATCCATAAATATTTCAGTGGCCAAACCGGGGCAAATACCCTATGAATAATGCAGAATGAAGTGTCATATACCTAAGCAATATACATGTGTGACGCCCAGGAGACCGGGGTACTCAGCACCGGACCAATGGGGTCTGTCTCTTGAGGGGGATGTCACGGGTGGCTTGACCCGGTGCTGTGGCCTCAGGCAATGCACAGTGTAAGGGTATCGTGAGGGAACAGGCACTTACTCGATCAGCAGCATGTTCTTCCAGCGGTGATGATCCCGATCCTGGATAGATGGCTATTGTCCAAATGAAAGACTGAGGCACTGAAACATTTAACCAGTTTACTTCAACATAAAGGGATTTACAACCAGTCCTGACACCGGAGTCTGTATGGGAACTCTGAGTTACTTTGACCCTGCCGGGGTCTTCGCCTCTTATTGTACGCAGTTTCTGTGTGGCCCTGCTGCTGTATGTGAACTGGCTGCCGGCCCAATCTGTCCCCTCCGGGCCCTGGTTCGACGGGCAACCCGAGTCCTTTTATCGGCTTACCCCCTCCGGGAGTACCGCTGAACTCTGTGTCTGTTGCTGCGTCCGGCCCTAGTGAAGCTGATATCACCTCACGTTTTTCCGGTTGCTGTATTATATATAATGAATACAGCCGCGGATCCGGTATCCGTCTTTGCGCCTGTTCTGGGTAGTGATTAATGCTACCCGGTTCTCACAATGTCCTTTTTCTCTGTCCCTTTTCTCCTCAGGCCGGTGATTTGGGCCTGGAAACCGTCATAGGGCTGTTAGAAAATCAACTGTATGACCTCTCACTTTCAGCTCCTTGGCCCAACTGCCAGTTCTTCTCTCAGACCAGAATGGATCAAGGGGAGTCTCTGGAGCTCCCCCTTCTGGCCGGAGGTGGTAGTGCAGTCTTGCTATTTTTTTGTATTTGTATTTAGTGTCAGTAACTATTTTTGTGGCAAATACCCATAGGGGTGCCACATTCCCCCTTAGTAAAGAACAGTACTCCGGGACTGTGGGACGATAACATTTTGAAATAACAATTAATATGTACAGAGTCTTAAAAATGAAAAGTTACAAAAACCACTCAAGGAAACAAAAATAGAGGTCTGTAAAAAGTCACTTCAAATAGCGTCCATTAATACAGTTCTATCCTTGAAGGTACTAGGAAAGGCACTGCACTTTGTGTCCAAGAATTTAGTTCCATTTTTCCTACGGAGTTACCAATATAAAGTCTAAAGAAAGTTCAAAAAGAGCAAAAAGCAAAGTTCAAAAAGCAGTCTTTCCGGAGCTTTGATTTAGTGCCTCCGGGCTGATAAAAAGTTCAAGAATATGCAATAAGTTCATACAGACAAGTCTCTGTAGGTACTGGGCTTAAACGTTGCAGAATGATAACAATGACTATAGTTTTATAGTTGGTAATCCGCATACCTGGCCGGTAATTGACCCTGGGTACTACGCTGTGATCTACGTAATAGCGGTGTCTCTTCATGTGGTGTACTACTGTCTACTGTGGATGTAGTATCTACCCGCTCTGCTAAAGATAATTCCACGACTATGGAGTTGGCAAGTCCACCGTGAATGGGATTACTCTGATCAGGAATCTGTTCTTCCCGGCCTGGAACCTCCTGTAGTACGGGGTCAGCCTTTTCCTGTCTTGGGACTTCTGGTATTGGGTTCGGTGTTGGGTAAAAGGCTACCATGGGAACCACTACTGCACCATGGTATGTTAGTAGGGTTTTGGGAAAGTCTCCTATACAGGTGTGATACATTTCCTCTTCTTTTTCCTTTACTGGTTGAACCAGTATGGGTTGAATAACTTCTGGTTCTGGCTGGACAACTTCTGGCTCTTTCAGTGCTTCCGGACATAATTTAAGATTGTCTCTTGACACTAGTACAGATGTTAAGCCTCCGTTTTTGCTAATGAGACACATTTTAGGATTATCCATTCTTGTTGGTAAAACTGTGTAGGGTACGGCTTCCCACTGATTGTCTAGTTTATTGGTTCGACGATTTCTCTTGAGCACTTTGTCACCCGGTCTTAATGGGGTCGCCAGAGCATTCTGGTTGAAAGTTCGCTCTTGTCTTTCTCTAATTTGCTGAAGGCTTTTTTCCACACTCTCTTGCACTTGGCGATACTGCTTTTGCCGTATGATATCCCAATTGGAGTCTTGAACTTCTGCATCTGGTTTCAGAATTCCCATTTCTAGATCGATTGGTAATTGGCCGTGTCTTGCACGCATAAGGTAAGCTGGGGTGCAGTTGGTGGAGCTCACCGGGACATGATTATACAGATCCACCAAGTCAGGCAATTTCTCTGGCCATTGATTCCTTTCTGTCTCAGGTAAAGTCTTTAGTAGGTCTATTACAATATGGTTCATCTTCTCGCATAAGCCGTTTGTTTGTGGATGATAGGCCGTCGTCCGGATCTTTTTGCAACCATACATATTACAGAATTCTGTGAAGATCTCTGATTCAAAGGCTGTACCTTGGTCGGTGAGAACCTGTTCCGGATATCCATGGGGTCTACAAAAGTACGTTTGGAACGCTTTGGCCGCTGTTTTTGCTGTCAGATCTTTTACGGGTACTACTACCAAGAAGCGTGAATAATGGTCCACGATGGTCAAGGCATAGACATAGCCGGACCGGCTTGGTGTCAACTTCACGTGGTCTATGGCTACAAGTTCAAGTGGTTGTTTGGTGATTATGGGCTGCAGTGGTGCTCTTTGGTTCTTTTGATCGTTTCTTCTGAGGTTGCACGGGCCACAGTTTCTGCACCACTGTTCGATTGATTTTCTCATCCCGACCCAATAAAATCTTTCTCTTAGAAGTACTTCTAACTTTTTCCAACCGAAGTGACCAGCACCATTATGGTAAGCTTCGAGGACCATCTTCACATCTTGTTTAGGCACAATAATCTGCCAAACCAATTCATGTGTTTTCGGATTGGTGTATCTTCTACAGAGCTTCCCTTGATACAGGAACATTTTGCCTCTCTCTTTCCAGAGTTGATGCGTCTCTTCTGGGGCATCCTCATCGGGATATGCACTTTGCTCAGTCAACAGTTCCTTCACCAACTTCACAGCCGGATTGCTGTCTTGGGTGTCAGCCCATCTATGGTGTGCTAACGGATTAAAATTCACCTCTTGTTGTTTCTGATAGGTACTTGACTGATGATGTTTTGCCTTGGGACGATGGAAGGCTGGTAGTTCAATTTCTTCAAGCTCCCCCGTTTCCTCTTCTACATCTCTCAAGTGTGGCATCCGGGATAGGGCATCGGCATTTCCATTCTTGCGACCTGCTCGATACTTGATTATGAAGTTGTAATTAGATAACCGGGCTATCCATCGCTGTTCTAACGCACCTAATTTGGCTGTGTCCAGGTGGGTCAACGGATTGTTGTCAGTATAGACAATAAATTCTGCAGCGGCCAGATAGTGTTTGAAACGTTCAGTCACAGCCCAAACTACTGCCAGTAGTTCCAATTTGAAGGAGCTGTAATTTTCTGAATTTCTTTCAGTAGGCCGGAGCTTTCTACTTGCAAAGGCGATGACTTTCTCCCGACCTTCTTGCTTTTGTGACAGCACCGCTCCTAGTCCCACATTACTGGCATCGGTGTAGAGGATGAAAGGTTGATGGTAATCTGGGTATGCCAGAACCTCTTCTCCGGTTAGTGCCTTCTTTAGTTGTTCAAAGGAGTCTTCCCTTTCGTCGTTCCACTGGAAAGGAGGGTTTCGGTTTGAAGGTTTCTTCGTCTGCCCTACCAAGGTGTCTTGCAAGGGTGCTGCCAACTTGGTAAATCCTTTTATAAATCTGCGATAGTAACCCACCAATCCCAGGAATTGTCTAACTTCTTTTGCGCTGGTAGGTCTTGGCCAATCCCTTATGGCGCTTATTTTCTCGGGATCTGGTGCTATTCCCTCCGAACTCACGATGTGTCCCAGGTACTGTACCTTTGGCTTGAGAAGGTGAAATTTGGATGGCTTGACTTTCATGCCATACCTGGATAAGGCTTCGAACACTTCTGCCAGGTCTATTAAGTGTTGTTCGTAAGTCTTTGAGTAGACGATCACATCATCTAGGTACAGGAGGACGGTCTCGAAGTTCTTGTGTCCGAGGCAGCATTCCATCAGCCGCTGGAAGGTACCGGATGCGTTGCAGAGTCCGAACGGCATGCGATTAAATTCACATAGACCCATTGGTGTGGTGAATGCCGTCTTTTCCTTATCTCTCTCAGCCACAGGGACTTGCCAATACCCGCTTGTTAAGTCTAAGGTGGAAAAATAATTAGCAGATTTCAAAGCAGTTAAGGACTCTTCTATCCTAGGCAAGGGGTAGGCGTCTTTATGGGTGATGTTATTAATCTTCCGGTAGTCTACGCACATTCTCATGGTTCCGTCCTTTTTTTTGACAATCACTAGAGGGGCCGCCCAGGGGCTACAGCTGTCTCTTATTACCCCGGCCTGTTTCATCTCCCTCAGCATATCTTTTGCACACTGATAGTGAGCGGGCGGTATGGGTCTATATCTTTCTTTTATTGGGGGATGGTCACCGGTGGGGATTGTGTGTTCTACCCCTTCTATCCGTCCGAAGTCCAATGGGTGTTTACTGAAGACTTGTTCATATTCCGTCACTAGCCTATACACCCCTTGTTTTTGATGGGTAGGTGTTGAATTTATGCCCACGTGTAGCTGTTGGCACCAATCCTCCATTTCTCCGTCTGAGCCGTTGCCTTCCACCTGACAGGTTGGTTCTAAGGGCTCAATGGTTGTGATGGCATTGTTGTCAACAGTATATAGCTTTGCCACTGTAGCATACCTTGGCAAAGTGACCTCTTCCTCTCCACAGTTCAAAAGTCGTACCGGCACTTGTCCCCGGTGTACCTCGACTACCCCTCGTGCTGTGAGTATAGTGGGCCTGCTGTCGGTGTACACTGGTTCTATTAAGGCTTGATAATCTCGTCCCTTAGTACCAATGGCTGCTCTACACCATACCAGCATTTCTGTTTTTGGTGGGATTACAATAGATGTCGGATCACTTACCCTCACTCCCGATTTCTCCACCTGCAACTTCTACCTGTTGCCTTAACATCAATACTTTTATTTCCCTTCGGAGAACTCTCTGCTGGCAGGATTGGGCAGTTTCAGCAATTTGCTGTAAGACAGAAATAACTTCGGAAAAGCAGTTCTCTAACACATTCATTCCTATCAATACAGTGGATTCACAGTTCCGCCGGTCAACATCAACAACAATTATACCCTGTTTCTTCAATTCTACTTTACCAATCTTTATGGTCATCTCCCTGAATCCTAGTTTCGGTACCAACTTACCATTACTGGCCCATATATCTAGTTCAACATCAGAGGGCTCTTTATCAATATCTGCATCAGCCCAGTACCTCTTATAAAGGATATACGGTATAGATGAAATCTGGGAACCTGTGTCTAGCAAAGCGTTGAGGGGAATTCCGTCCAGCACGATAGGGATAATGGGTCGTCCTCCGATGTACCTGTCGTGCCAGGGTGTTGGGCCTTGAAAGTTCATTCCTGCGAAGCGGCCCGCATTCCCAGGTGATTCCCATTTAAATCACAATCTCGTGCAAAGTGGCCTGGCTGCTGGCAATGGCGGCAAATGGGCTGTCCATCCGGTTGGTAGCGGTCGCGGGGTCGTCCTCTCCATGTCGGGTATTTCCGGGGTCTCATCCATGGAACATCCTCTCTACGGTTTGCCAACTCCATCTTGGGTCCTCTCATCTCCTGCATGGTTTTAGCCATTGAAGCAACAACATCAGTTAAAGAGTCAAGCTTTTGTTGAAGAGCCTCATTAGTACTGGGCCCCAGGGGCTTAGCAATGGCCCCAGACATAGCTGATGTCACTGGCACTCCCTGTTGTTGAGGTGCCTCTGCCATGGGTTGCGCAGGATCCTGATCCCGAGGTGCCTCTGCCAGCTGGAGACGTATAGCGCTCTCCTTTAATTGGGCAAATGTAAATTCAGGGTTCTTAAAAACAAGCATGCTCACATGCCCCCGGTGAGAAGGGGTGTAGAGTCCCTCAATAAATTGATCTCTTAGCAGTTTATCCGCTCCGGTGTTAAAAATGGGTTCAGCCAGTGTAAGTGATTTAAGGGCTTCCTGCAGGTTTAAGGCAAAGTCTCTCACGCCCTCATTAGCTTTTTGTTTGCAATTAAAGAATCGTATTTTAGCTTTGCTGCTGGCCGTGGTTTCAAATGTAGCTTTTAATCCAGCAAATATACGTTCAACAGTGCCTTTTAGATCAGCTGCCCATGCTGTGACTTCTCGCTTAGCATGGCCACTTAACTGCATCATCAGGAGATTAACACGCTGAACTTCACCCACGGGGAACATGTCAAAATGGGCCAGCATCTTTTCTCTGAAATTGTCAAGGGTATTAGGCTCACCTTCATACATTGGAAGCCACGGGCCACCCGGGGTATATGGCATCAGCACCGGCATGATGGGCGCCACTCCTTGCACCGCTGCGCTGCTGGAATCTCTATCGACACTCTGTCTTTCAGCTGCATTAGCGTCGCCGGGTGCTGCGACGTCTCCGTGCTGCGACATACTGTGCCCCCTTAGTTAATCCGGACCCTTCCGGTCCTCCGCTTCCGTCGGGATAGTGTAGATTCGTTCCGCTGTGCAGCAGGATTGGTTTTCCCCTTGCTCTGACGTCAGAGCGCTCAGCTTGGTGCCGCCCACAATGACACGCCCCCTGCTTCTCCCGCCCGCCGCGCGCTCTGTAATGGCAGATTCTGAAGTTTTTCAGTCAGACTGGGGCTCAGGTAATGGCGTAGCTCAATTAACAGTCTCGTGCCTAACGGTTATGAGGTGATGGCGGCCATCTTTACTCCATTATAACCAATGGGGAAAAGTCACTTTCAACAGTTTTTAATGGGAAATGGATTTTTCTTTAATAAAGTCAATTTTCAAGATTTTTCATCCAAGTTTTCACAGTTTTGGGCTCCAATCACGGCACACAATACCCGGTATACGGGCTGGCTGGATCCTGTTCGTGACGCCAATTGTGACGCCCAGGAGACCGGGGTACTCAGCACCGGACCAATGGGGTCTGTCTCTTGAGGGGGATGTCACGGGTGGCTTGACCCGGTGCTGTGGCCTCAGGCAATGCACAGTGTAAGGGTATCGTGAGGGAACAGGCACTTACTCGATCAGCAGCATGTTCTTCCAGCGGTGATGATCCCGATCCTGGATAGATGGCTATTGTCCAAATGAAAGACTGAGGCACTGAAACATTTAACCAGTTTACTTCAACATAAAGGGATTTACAACCAGTCCTGACACCGGAGTCTGTATGGGAACTCTGAGTTACTTTGACCCTGCCGGGGTCTTCGCCTCTTATTGTACGCAGTTTCTGTGTGGCCCTGCTGCTGTATGTGAACTGGCTGCCGGCCCAATCTGTCCCCTCCGGGCCCTGGTTCGACGGGCAACCCGAGTCCTTTTATCGGCTTACCCCCTCCGGGAGTACCGCTGAACTCTGTGTCTGTTGCTGCGTCCGGCCCTAGTGAAGCTGATATCACCTCACGTTTTTCCGGTTGCTGTATTATATATAATGAATACAGCCGCGGATCCGGTATCCGTCTTTGCGCCTGTTCTGGGTAGTGATTAATGCTACCCGGTTCTCACAATGTCCTTTTTCTCTGTCCCTTTTCTCCTCAGGCCAGTGATTTGGGCCTGGAAACCGTCATAGGGCTGTTAGAAAATCAACTGTATGACCTCTCACTTTCAGCTCCTTGGCCCAACTGCCAGTTCTTCTCTCAGACCAGAATGGATCAAGGGGAGTCTCTGGAGCTTCCCCTTCTGGCCAGAGGTGGTAGTGCAGTCTTGCTATTTTTTTGTATTTGTATTTAGTGTCAGTAACTATTTTTGTGGCAAATACCCATAGGGGTGCCACACATGTATAAATAGCCCATCAATATAATAAACATACACTAGGTATAACACAGGTATAGCACAGGTATAACACATAAAGATGGCCCTGTATGTCTATGCCTCCTACATGAATACAAGGTACCCTAAGCAGAAAGAATATATAATGAATGTTCAGATAAGAATGTGGACCCTGTCAACGAATATGGACAAAGATGGCAGAGATGATAAACACCTGTATGTCAGCACACAATCTAAGTGCCCACTCTAGCCCCATACATCAGGGCACTTGATGCATTTGCCTTCCTTTTTTGGCACTCTGCTCTTTGATTGTCATCCGGCATAAGCCTTACAGGGCTATTAGATTGTGTGCTGACAATTGGATGCTGCCCTTCCCTTGGTTGTTCCTTCCCGGGGAAAGGCCTGGCTATTCACTGCCTGCGTTGAGAAACATGTGATGGTGTCTCCGCAGCTCCTCTACTTGCATTTGCATATTTGGGGGCAGTGTCCTGGATCACTGCATTGAGAAACACGTGATGGTGTCTCCGCGGTGTTGGATGTATTGGTCTCCACGAGGTCAATCATCCGTGCCTTTATAGACTTTCTACTAGGCACTGCTCCTGATAGCCAGTTTCCTACTCCACACTGATGAGGGGCAAAAACCCTGAAACAGCTGTCTGTGGATGGATACCATGCTTGGCATAGGTGGTTTTCCTTTATTGGATATTTTCCTTTATTGGATGCTGCCCTTCCCTTGGTTGTTCCTTCCCGGGGAAAGGCCTGGCTATTCACTGCCTGCGTTGAGAAACATGTGATGGTGTCTCCGCAGCTCCTCTACTTGCATTTGCATATTTGGGGGCAGTGTTCTGGATCACTGCGTTGAGAAACACGTGATGGTGTCTCCGCGGTGTTGGATGTATTGGTCTCCACGAGGTCAATCATCCGTGCCTTTATAGACTTTCTGCAAGGCACTGCTCCTGATAGCCAGTTTCCTACTCCACACTGATGAGGGGCAAAAACCCTGAAACAGCTGTCTGTGGATGGATACCATGCTTGGCATAGGTGGTTTTCCTTTACTGGATATTTTCCTTTATTGGATGCTGCCCTTCCCTTGGTTGTTCCTTCCCGGGGAAAGGCCTGGTTATTCACTGCCTGCGTTGAGAAACATGTGATGGTGTCTCCGCAGCTCCTCTACTTGCATTTGCATATTTGGGGGCAGTGTTCTGGATCACTGCGTTGAGAAACACGTGATGGTGTCTCCGCGGTGTTGGATGTATTGGTCTCCACGAGGTCAATCATCCGTGCCTTTATAGACTTTCTACTAGGCACTGCTCCTGATAGCCAGTTTCCTACTCCACACTGATGAGGGGCAAAAACCCTGAAACAGCTGTCTGTGGATGGATACCATGCTTGGCATAGGTGGTTTTCCTTTATTGGATATTTTCCTTTATTGGATGCTGCCCTTCCCTTGGTTGTTCCTTCCCGGGGAAAGGCCTGGCTATTCACTGCCTGCGTTGAGAAACATGTGATGGTGTCTCCGCAGCTCCTCTACTTGCATTTGCATATTTGGGGGGCAGTGTTCTGGATCACTGCGTTGAGAAACACGTGATGGTGTCTCCGCGGTGTTGGATGTATTGGTCTCCACGAGGTCAATCATCCGTGCCTTTATAGACTTTCTACTAGGCACTGCTCCTGATAGCCAGTTTCCTACTCCACACTGATGAGGGGCAAAAACCCTGAAACAGCTGTCTGTGGATGGATACCATGCTTGGCATAGGTGGTTTTCCTTTATTGGATATTTTCCTTTATTGGATGCTGCCCTTCCCTTGGTTGTTCCTTCCCGGGGAAAGGCCTGGCTATTCACTGCCTGCGTTGAGAAACATGTGATGGTGTCTCCGCAGCTCCTCTACTTGCATTTGCATATTTGGGGGCAGTGTTCTGGATCACTGCGTTGAGAAACACGTGATGGTGTCTCCGCGGTGTTGGATGTATTGGTCTCCACGAGGTCAATCATCCGTGCCTTTATAGACTTTCTACTAGGCACTGCTCCTGATAGCCAGTTTCCTACCCCACACTGATGAGGGGCAAAAACCCTGAAACAGCTGTCTGTGGATGGATACCATGCTTGGCATAGGTGGTTTTCCTTTATTGGATATTTTCCTTTATTGGATGCTGCCCTTCCCTTGGTTGTTCCTTCCCGGGGAAAGGCCTGGCTATTCACTGCCTGCGTTGAGAAACATGTGATGGTGTCTCCGCAGCTCCTCTACTTGCATTTGCATATTTGGGGGCAGTGTTCTGGATCACTGCGTTGAGAAACACGTGATGGTGTCTCCGCGGTGTTGGATGTATTGGTCTCCAAGAGGTCAATCATCCGTGCCTTTATAGACTTTCTACTAGGCACTGCTCCTGATAGCCAGTTTCCTACTCCACACTGATGAGGGGCAAAAACCCTGAAACAGCTGTCTGTGGATGGATACCATGCTTGGCACATCTGGGACTTGACATCATGTCTCGCACCATCCACCAACATCGCACCACAATGTTGCACCACAGACTGTCCTGTCCAGGAGTTGGTGGATGCTTTAGTCCAGGTCTGGGAGGAGATCCCTCAGGAGACCATCCGCCGCCTCATCAGGAGCATACCCAGGCGTTATAGGGAGGTCATACAGGCTATGGAGGCCACACACACTACTGAGCATCATTTCCTTGTCTTGAGGCATTTCCACTGAATTTTGATCAGCCTGTAACTTCATTTTCCACTTTGATTTTGAGCATCATTCCAGCTCCAGACCTCCGTGTGATATTAGTTGTGATTTACAATAATAATAATAATAATAATAATAATAATAATAATAATAATAAATGTTAGGTTTTATTGTTCTCAACACATTCCACTATGTAATGAATAAAGATGTACAACTGGAATATTTCATTCATTGACATCTAGGATGTGGGATTTTAGTGTTCCTTTTATTTTTTTGACACACCTTCTCATTTAAAGATTTTTCTGTATTTTCATGACAATGAAAATTGTATATTCACTCTGAAGGCATCAAAACTATGAATTAACACATGTGGAATTATATACTTAACAAAAAAGTGTGAAACAACTGAAATTATGTCTTATATTCTAGGTTCTTCAAAGTAGCCACCTTTTGCTTTGATGACTGCTTTGCACACTCTTGGCATTCTCTTGATTAGCTTCAAGAGGTAGTCACCGGGAATGGTTTTGTAATACTATTGTAGGAACTCGAGGATCCTGGTAGCGTGGGGCAATGAACAGACAGAGATGGGTTTCTTTAGTGCAAATAGTGTTTTTGTACAACTACAATAGCACCCAAAACAATATACTGATAACCCGTAGAGACCCGCAATGAACAAGTCCTTGAAACCTATATAGCAAATCGGCAGAGTTCTTAAAACAGAGTCCTCAACAAATGTAATCAAAAGGTGAGTGTGACACACTAGTGACGTGGCGCAGTTCAAACACTGGTGGTGCAGTAAGAGTCAAATCCAGGTATGTAGTAAACACAGGGAAGTCCAGAAACAAGTTCACAGGTTAATCCCCAGGTGTGGTGTGAACACAGGTAAGTCCAAAAACTAGTTCACAAGTTGATCCCAGATGCGGCGTGAGCATGGGTAAGTCCAGAAATAGGTTGACATTAAGTATTATTCTAGTGATGGTTCCAACAGCTCTCACCGGGGAGAGTGACTGCAGGATAAAGTAACAACACACAGTTCAGAAACACAGTTCTTACCAGGAGGAGTGAACCAAGGGTTGAGTTCCAAAGTCTACAGACTAATGATAACATAGAGAGTGTAGCTTACATACGCAGAGAATGTCTGGAGGCATGGGTAGCAGCACATTAAGAACAAAGCAGCTGAACTGGAAAGAACCGGAATCAGAATACTACAGCAAGGAATCTGACACCTGAGCCATGTTTTAAGCAAACGAACAGGAAGTAGGGCACACAAAAACAGCAAACTCCATCTTAACAATGGACAAGTTCATTCACAAGGTGACTTGGAAAACCCGGAATACTGACAGGTTTTCACTTCACAGGTGTTCCCTGTCAGGTTTAATAAGTGGGATTTCTTGCCTTATAAATGGTGTTGGGACCATCAGCTGTGTTGTGCAGAAGTCTGGTGGATGCACAGCTGATAGTCCTACTGAATAGACTGTTAAAATTTGTATTATGGCAAGAAAACGCAGCTAAGTAAAGAAAAACAAGTGGCCATCATTGCTTTAAGAAATGAAGGTCAGTCAGTCCAAAAAAAAATTTGGAAACTTTGAACGTGTCACCAAGTGTAGTGGCAAAAGCCCTACAAAGAAACTGGCTCACTTGAGGACCACCCCAGGAATGGAAGACCAAGAGTCACCACTGCTTCTGAGGATAACTTTATCTGAGTCACCAGCCTCATAAATCGCAGGTTAACAGCAGCTCAGATTAGAGACCAGGTCAATACCACACAGAGTTCTAGTAGCAGACACATCTCTACAACAACTGTTAAGAGGAGACTTTGTGCAGCAGGCCTTCATGGTAAAATAGCTTCCAAGAAACCACTGCTAAGGACAGGCAACAAGCAGAAGAGACTTGTTTGGGCCAAAGAACAAAAGGAATGGACATTAGACCAGTGGAAATCTGTGCTTTGGTCTGATGAGTCCAAATTTGAGATCTTTGTTCCAACCACCGTGTCTTTGTGCGACGCAGAAAAGGTGAACGGATAGACTATATATGCCTGGCTCCCACCATGAAGCATGGAGGAGGAGGTGTGACGGTGTGGGGGTGCTTTGCTGGTGACACTGTTGGGGATTTATTCAAAATTGAAGGCATACTGAACCAGCATGGCTACCAAAGCATTTTGCAGCTGCATGCTATTCCATCCCGTTTGCGTTTAGTAGGACCATCATTTATTTTTCAACAGGACAATGACCCTAAACACACCTCTAGGCTGTGTAAGGGCTATTTGACCAAGAAGGAGAGTGATGGAGTGCTACACCAGATGACCTGGCCTCCACAGCAGACATGAACCCAATCGAGATGGTTTGGAGTGAGCTGGACAGCAGAGTGAAGGCAAAAGGGCCAACAAGTGTTAAGCATCTTCTGGGAACTCCTTCAAGATTGTTGGAAGACCACCTCTTTAAGCTCATCAAGAAAATGCCAAGAGTGTGTAAAGCAGTCATCAAAGCAAAAGGTGGCTACTTTGAATAACCTAGAATGTAAGACATAATTTCAGTTGTTTCACACTTTTTTGTTAAGTATATAATTTCAAATGTTAATTCATAATTTTGATGCCTTCAGTGTGAATGTACAATTTTCATAGTCATGAAAATACAGAAAAATCTTTAAATGAGAAGGTGTGTACAAACTTTTGGTCTGTACTGTATATGCACAGGGTAAACTTTTATATACTGGGAGTGTATTACATTTGTGCACAGCTGTCGGTACTAGTGTTTTATCAGTTCCAGGTTATTTTGCAGAAGTTATGTGGCATATATTTTTCAGTATACTGCCTGTTTTAGAATAGATTAACATCCACTGGAAATTGGGAATCATGTATCTGATACATACATTGGAGCTGTACATTTACTATCTTGGATATGTTTAGCCATTGATGCCATTTTAGTGCCCCCACTATTGGACATTCCTGTTTCTTTATTTTTTTGTCGTGTATATTTTATGATTTCTAATAAAAACTTTTTATATATATATATTATGGTTCGCTTCTTTGGCCTACTGTTTTGGTAAGTCCACTTGTGTTAGTATATATATGTATATGGGGACCAGAATGGATATATGGGGCTAGGGTGGATATATGGGGACCAGGATGGATATATGGGGACTAGGATGGATATATGGGGAGCCAGGATGGATACATGGGGGGCAGGATGGATATGTATGGGGAGGGGCCAGAATGGATGTATATGGGGAGGGGCCAGGATGGATATATATTGGGGGGCAGGTTGCATATATGGGGGAGCCAGGACAATGGACCAGGAAGGATATATGGGGGTCCAGGAGAGATATATGGGGGGGCAGGAAAAGGGACATATGAGGGCCAGTATGTTTAGCTGGGGGGCAGGATGGATATCTGGGGGCCAGGCTGGACAAGAGACATTGGGGACAAGGGTGAGGCATATTGTAAAAACAAGGGGGCCGGCTGGGTGAGATTATTAAATAAAGGCGACCAGGATGAGGGACTAAATTACTGTTTAAGGGCCAGAATGAGAAACATGCTATATTAGTTTCTGGTGACAAGTGGGGAATATCATTTCTTTAAGGTCCAATTAGGGACATCATTACTACTGTAATATAATTTAGTTTTTATGAAACTGTTTTCCATGCTGGCATAAAAATGGGAGTCCTTTTACTGTGCAGGGCAGCACTACGTTGCTTTTTTTCTTCATCTGACATAGAAGTCAGGAAAAAAGTGTGGAATGTTCTCTGGAAGCGATCAGCTATTAATGGCTGTTATTTTTTGCAGAGACGAGTCCTGGCTGGAAGAAGTGATGGCAGTCTCTGCTGGTTGAAGAAAAAAAACGAAGATGAAAGACTCAATGAAAGAGTCAATGTATTACATGTACAGGCACATTATACACTATATACAGTACTGTGTACAGAGCTCCTGTGTATAATGTCACCAGTAGGGTTGAGCGACTTTTAGTTTTTTAGGGTCGAGTCGGGTTTCGCGAAACCTGACTATCTCAAAAGTCGAGTCGAGTGGAATCGGCCGATTATCGCGAAAAGTCGGGGATCGACCGAAACACGAAACCCAATGCAAGTCAATGGGGGAGCATAGTCGGCAGTGAGTGGAGGTCAGGAAAACACCTACAGTGCCCATTTTAATGGCAAAAACATCCATTCTTGTTACTGAAGCTTGTCAATCTTAATTTACCTTATAATAATAGTAAGGCATTGGAAATTGGGGGTCATTTGGCTAAAGTTGTTGGGGGTAGGGCTGGTTCAAGTATTTAGTGGGCCCAGGAAATGTGGACCACGTCACGGCAGTGGAGCAGGGAGAGGTAAGTATTTAAACTTTGCAAGTGCTGTGATCCTGAGCAAGCAGGGGGGGCCCACTCGTTGGCATTGGCACTGGCACAGGGCCCCTCAATGTACGGTGGTGTGTTTGCACGGCGGGGGCGCCTCCCACCAGCAGCAACACTTTTGCGTACTATGAGGGGCCCTGTGCCAGTGACGTCGCCAACGAGTATTCCTCCCCCCACCTGATGAAGGAACCTGCACTTTCATCTGCACCTTCCTCTTTGTCCCCGTGTAAGGTGGTATGGTATGCGGGAAGGGGAACCTGACTTTCAGCAGGGTCACAATCTTGCTGTGTAGGGTGCACCGGGAATGTTGCATTATGGGTCAATGTACCAGCAGACTCATCTATCACTGGCTGGGCAATGGGGAGGATGAGGAGGAAACACAGATATAGGCCCAAAGAATAAAGTGGGCTAAATGCAGTTCAAAATTGGTAACAGGACTAACCAGGGGGCATTGCTTTGTTCAGTGGAGTACAACTGTAATGAGAGGCTGACACAGTGAGTAGGCCCAAATCAGTAAGTAGGCTAAATGCCGTTCAAAATTGGTAACAGAAGTAAACAGGCGGCACTGGTTTGTTCAGTGGAGGAGAACATCAAGGAGCGGCAGACACCGTTAGTAGGGCCAACAAAACAAGTAGGCCAAAAGCAGTGTTATATTAAAAACAATTTAACGAGAGCCTGAACATAGAAGCTAGGGAAAGGCAACCTGGAGAACACATTGGAGCGGAAGACACCGTTTGTAGAACCCAGAACCAACTTGTAGGCCTAATGCAGTGTTGTTTCAACAACTACTTAACGAGAGCTTCAAAGATAGAAGCTAGGGAAAGGCAACCTGGAGAACACCTTGGAGCGGCAGACACCGTCCCTACAACCCAGACCCAACTTGTAGGCCAAATGCAGTGTTGTTTCAACAACTACTTAACAAGAGCTTGAAGATAGAAGCTAGGGAGAGGCAACCTGGAGAACACCTTGGAGCGGCAGACACCATCCCTATAACCCAGACCCAACTTGTAGGCCAAATGCAGTGTTGTTTCAAGAACTACTTAACAAGAGCTTGAAGATAGAAGCTAGGGAGAGGCACCCTGGAGAACACCTTGGAGCGGCAGACACCGTCTCTACAACCCAGACCCAACTTGTAGGCCTAATGCAGTGTTGTTTCAACAACTACTTAACGAGAGCCTGAAAATGGAATTTCAGGACAGGAAACCTGGAGAACAGCACGGAGCAGCATACACCGTTAGTACGCCCCAACCAAACTAGTAGCCCCACTGCAGTTGTTCGATTAAAAAACTATTTAACAAGAGCCTGAAGATTGAAGCTCAGGAAAAGCAACCAGGAGAACACCTTGGAGCGGCAGACACTGTTAGTAGGCCCCAACCAAACTAGTAGCCCCACTGCAGTTGTTTGATTAAAAAACTATTTAACAAGAGCCTGAAGATTGAAGCTAGGAGAACACCTTGATGCGGCAGACACCATCTCTACAACCCAGACCCAACTTATAGGCCTAATGCAGTGTTGTTTCAACAACTACTTAACAAGAGCTTCAAGATAGAAGCGAGGGAGAGGCAACAGAGAGAACACCTTGGAGCGGAAGACTCAGTTTGTAGACCACAACGAAACTTGTGGCCCCAATGCAGTTTTATAATTCTGACAAGCTGAAAATCAGCCTTTTTTTTTTTTTTTTTAGAGGAGGACAGCTGTATTAAGTGGCGCTGGGGAAGGTTCAAAGACCGCTTATGGTTCTGCATACGGCTGGAGTGTACGGGTGAACGGTGGATATGCGTGCAAAGTCTGCGCACTTTGAGGAGCAGGTCGGGTAACCCCGGATAACTTTTCAAAAAGCACTGCACCACCAGGTTTAAGGTGTGAGCCAGGCAAGGAATGTGTTTCAGTTGGGAAAGGGCGATGGCAGCCATGAAATTCCTTCCGTTATCACTCACTACCTTGCCTGCCTCAAGATCTACAGTGACCAGCCACGACTGCATTTCTTTGTGCAAGAACTCGGACAGAACTTCCGCGGTGTGTCTGTTGTCGCCCAAACACTTCATAGCCAATACAGCCTGCTGACGCTTGCCAGTAGCTGCCCCATAATGGGACACCTGGTGTGCAACAGTGGCAGCTGCGGATGGAGTGGTTGTGCGACTGCGGTCTGTGGACGAGCTCTCGCTTCTGCAGGTGGACAAGGAGGAGGAGGAGGGGGGGCCAACGGCTACAGCCAACTGTTTCCTAGACCGTGGGCTAGGCAGAACTGTCCCAATATTGCTGTCCCCTGTGGACCCTGCATCCACCACATTCACCCAGTGTGCCGTGATGGACACGTAATGTCCCTGGCCATGCCTACTGGTCCATGCATCTGTTGTCAGGTGCACCTTTGTATTCACAGATTGCCTGAGTGCATGGACGATGCGGTCTTTTACATGCTGGTGGAGGGCTGGGATGGCTTTTCTCGAAAAGAAGTGTCGACTGGGTAGCTCGTAGCGTGGTTCAGCGTAGTCCATCAGGGCTTTGAAAGCTTCGCTTTCAACTAACCGGTAGGGCATCATCTCTAATGAGATTAGTCTAGCAATGTGGGCGTTCAAACCCTGTGTACGCGGATGCGAGGATGAGTACTTCCTTTTCCTAATGAGAGTCTTATGTAGGGTGAGCTGGACTGGAGAGCTGGAGATCGTGGAACTAGCGGGGGTGCCGGTGGACATGGCAGACTGAGAGAGGGTTGGAGATGGTATTCTTGTTGGTGCCCTACATGCAGTGTTTCCTACTACGAAACTGGTGATTCCCTGACTGCTTTGGCCTGGCGACGAAACCTGCACATTTACTGCAGGTGGTGCGGGAAATGGTGGGCTTACAGTGAGGGAAGGGATGTAGCGTTGCTGACTAGCTTCATTGGCCGAGGGTGCTACAACCTTAAGGGATGTTTGGTAGTGAGTCCAGGCTTGCAAATGCATGGTGGTTAAATGTCTACGCATGCAACTTGTATTTAGACTTTTAAGATTCTGACCTCTAGTTAAGGTAGTTGAACATTTTTGACAGATGACTTTGCGCTGATCATTTGGATGTTGTTTAAAAAAATGCCAGACTGCACTCTTTCTACTATCGGATACCTTTTCAGGCATTGCAGACTAAGCTTCTTTAACCGGATGGCCACGCTGTCCTACAACTGGTTTTGGTTTTGCCACACGTTTTTGGCCAGATACGGGCCTGGCAGATGGAACCTGTTGCGATGTTGATGCCTTCTGCGGCTCCTCCTCCTCTGCTTCAGAGCTACTGCCGCCTGCACCCTGTTCCCCCAATGGCTGTCAATCAAGGTCAACAACTGGGTCATCTATGACCCCCTCTTCTATCTCGTGTGCAACTTTGTCTGTGTCACCGTGTAAGCCGTTGGTATAGCGTTCGTGACGGGGCACCATAGTCTCATCAGGGTCTGATTCTGGATCAGTACACTGCAAAGGCAATGTTCTGGTCTGAGTCAAAGGAACAGCATAGTAATCTGGCTGTGGCTGTGCATCTGTGCACTCCATGTCCGATTCAACTTGTAATGGGCATGGCCTGTTAACTGTTTCTTTTTCTAACCCAGGAACGGTATGTGTTAAGAGCTCCATGGAGTAACCTGTTGTGTCGCCTGACGCATCCTTCTCTGTTGTTCTTGGTGAAGAAGACAAGGAAGCGACTTTTCCCTGACCGTGAACATCCACTAAAGACGCGCTGCTTTTACATTTAGCAGTTTCAGAAGAGGAGGCGAAAGAGCTAGAGGCTGAGTCAGCAAGGAAAGCCAAACTTGTTCTTGCTGCTCCAGCTTTAAAAGCGGTTTTCCTTCTCCCAGAAAAGGGAGCGTTCGAGGCCTTGTGTAGCCAGACGACGAACCTGGCTCAACAACTCGAGACTTAGGTGCTATATTGCTTTTCCCACGACCACCTGATGCTCCACCACCACTACCATCATTACCAGCTGGCAATGACCGCCCACGGCCACGACCTCTTCCACCAGACTTCCTCATTGTTTGAAAAACGTAACCAAACTATTGGTATTTGTTGCTGTAAAACCAGTTACAAGGTGAACTCAAACTTCTGTTGGATTTATATATCCCTTTATAGGTGGGTGAGACTGCAGGGAAAATCAGGCCCAATGTATAACAGTACAGCTTAACTGGCAGACAGATATGTTCTGTGGCACAAAATTAGAGACAGATGCCACACACAGCACTGGCAATGAGGCAGAATTGTCAATCTTAATCTCCCACTATTTTTTTTTCTGGGATAATTTTAAAAAAACTGGCCCAGTATTACACACTAGGTTTAATGTGGGACAAAATTTGAGACAGGTGGCACACACAGGACTGGCACTGAAGCAGAAATGCCAATCTTAATCTCCCACTATTTTTTTTTTCAGGGAGAATTTAAAAGAAATCTGGCCCAGTATTACACACTAGGTTTAATGTGGCACAAAATTTGAGACAGGTGGCACACACAGGACTGGCACTGAAGCAGAAATGCCAATCTTAATCTCCCACTATTTTTTTTCAGGTAGAATTTAAAAGAAATCTGGCCCAGTATTACACACTAGGTTTAATGTGGCACAAAATTTGAGACAGGTGGCACACACAGGAGTGGCACTGAAGCAGAAATGCCAATCTTAATCTCCCACTATTTTTTTTTTCAGGGAGAATTTAAAAGAAATCTGGCCCAGTATTACACACTAGGTTTAATGTGGCACAAAATTAGAGACAGATGCCACACACAGCACTGGCACTGAGGCAAAATTGCCAATCTTAATCTCCCACAATTTTTTTTTTATGGGAGAATTGGCAAGAAATCAGGCCCACTGTTAGACTGTATGTTTTATGTGCCAGAAAATGAGACACAGATGCCACACACAGGACTGCCACTGATACAGATTTGCCAATTTTAATCTGCACCCTTTTTTTTTTTTTCATGTCTTCAGGGAGACTAGTGAATAAATCTGGGCCACTGTATTAGGCTGCCGTCACACTAGCAGTACTTGGTCAGTATTTTACCTCAGTATTTGTAAGCCAAAACCAGGAGTGGAACAATTAGAGGAAAAGTATAATAGAAACATGTCACCACTTCTGCATTTATCACCCACTACTGGTTTTGGCTTACAAATACTGATGTAAAATACTGACCAAATACTGCTAGTGTGACCCCAGCCTTAGAGTATATTTTCTGTGACAGAAAGTGGCTTGAAGAGATATAACGAAACAAAAAAAAAAAAGGGACTGTCCTACAATTACTATCTCCCTGCAGTAATCTCAGCAAAGTATGGCAGGCAAGAAGTGGACTGCTGCACAAAAAAGTCAAAAGTGTGGACAAACAAACAAGATAGCTGTGCAGAAATGAAGGAGCAACAGGATTTGTGCTTTGAAAAAAGCAGTTGGTTTGCACAGCAGTGTACAAACAGCAATGCAGCTATCAGGGAGCCTTCTAGGGCAGCCCAATGAGCTACAGCACTGAGGAAAAAAAAATGTAGCCTCCACTGTCCCTGCTAAGAAAAGGTGGTGTTGGACAGTTGAAATCGCTACAGCACAAGCGGTTTGGGGGTTAATGGACCCTGCCTAACGCTATCCCTGCTTCTGACGAAGCGGCAGCAACCTCTCCCTATGCTCAGATCAGCAGCAGTAAGATGGCGGTCGGCGGGAACGCCCCTTTATAGCCCCTGTGACGCCGCAGAAAGCAAGCCAATCACTGCAATGTCCTTCTCTAAGATGGTGGGGACTGAGACCTATGTCATCATGCTGCCCACACTCTGCGTCCACCTTCATTGGCTGAGAAATGGCGCTTTTTGCATCATTGAAACGCGACTTTGGCACGAAAGTCGCGTACCGCATGGCCGACCCCACACAGGGATCGGGTCGGGTTTCATGAAACCCGACTTTGCCAAAAGTCGGCGACTTATGAAAATGACCGACCCGTTTCGCTCAACCCTAGTCACCAGTGATCACTGTATTACATGTACACTATATACAAAGCTCCGGTGTATAATGTCACTGGTAATCACTGAATTACCTGTACACTACACACTATATACAATGCTCCTGTGTATAATGTCACAGGTGATCACTGTATTACCTGTACACTGACACTATGTACAGTGCTCCTGTGGATAATGTCACTGGTGATCACTGTATCTGTACACTGACACTATATACAGAGCTCCTGTGGATAATTTCACTGTTGAATACTGTATTACCTGTACACTGACACTAAATACAGAGCTCCTGTGTATAATGTCACCGGTGATCATTGTATTATGCCGGTTTCACATTTGCGGTTGTGTCTGCAGCATTTCTGATGCATGCGCATGTGGATTAGTACATTAAAAAAAGCATTACTGCCTATGGGAATGCATGCATATGCATGTATTTGCATACGCATGCATTTGCTGCGCTTGCGTACTTCGGACTGCGCATGCCCAGGAACTGATTTAGACGCTCCCATTGAGACACGCCCTCCTGTAAATATCGAACGCATGTTCATAAAAAGCACAAACACAGGCAAAAAAATGCATACAAACACATGCAAACGCAGTGTTTTTTTTTGCCATCATGCGTAAGATGATGTGGGTAAAAAACGCTGAGTTAACATGCGTTGGCATACATTTTTGCATGGGTTTGCGGTTGCGGAGAAGATGCTGCAGACTCAACCACAAATGTGAAACTATAACAGTGTTAGTGTTGTGGTTTGTATTCATAATCAGTATTGTAGTATTCGGTCACTATGTGGTGGTAATTTGTGATCTGGTCACGGCGTGCCAGTATTTCTCCTTGTATGTGGTATTATTTCATCCCTATATGCTGGTAATATGTCGTATTATTCGGTCACTATATGGTCTGATCATGGTGTGGCGTATTTGTTCCTTGTATGTGATATTATTCGGTCACTATGTGGTCCGGTCATGGTGTGTCTGTTTTTGTGCCTTATATGTGGTATTATTTGGTCACTATGTGGTCTAGTCATGGTGTGGTGGTATTTCTTCCATGTATGTAGTAGTATTGGTCTTGGTATAGGAGATTGTGTTCTGCATGGCTGTCATTTGTTCTCTCTGATATTAATTAGGAGAAGATTCTTTATTTCCATTAGAGATTAATACTTTGTACACAGAGGTAGAGATGCACTTACAGGGGGTTTCCTGTGAAAAAAGTAATCACCTCTCCACAGGATAAGTGATAACGTACTGATTGGTGGGGTCTGACTACTTGGATCCAATCGACAGAATGTGGAAATTTTTATCTTCATTAGACTGGAGTGGCATGTACAACTCAATCACTGATCCATTCATTCCCTCAGCGGCTGCACTTGTTTTTTTCTGGAAGCCCCACAGAGAATGAATGGAGCTGCGGTCAGACTTCCCACCTGCCGTTCCATTTTAAAATGGGGATAAGTGTCCTATCAACGATAAAACTTCCGTAAACTACCGTAATTGTACTTCCCAGGTATGGGGGCACATAGTAGATGTGCGGGAGCCACCTGTGTTTTACAGTCGATGCTCCACTGTAATCAGGATAATGACTGACAGATATTTGAATATAGCTGTAGGGTGGGCCCCTAGACCTAGAGACCATTCCCGTGGTGGGCCCCAGACACCCCAGTCCAAACCTGCCTGGGTCATCTTGCATGCACTGCTATTTTGAAGTCTAGCCACAGATTTTCAATCATATTCAGATCAGGGGACTATAAGGGCCATTGTAAAACCTTCAGCTTGCACCATTTGAGGTAGTCTATTGTGGATTTTGACATGTGTTTAGGATCATTATCCATTTGTAGAAGCCATTCTCTATTCAACTTCAACCTTTTTACAGATGGTGTTATGTTTTATCAAGAATTTGTTGAAATTTCATTAAATCCATTCTTCGCTCTCCCCGTGAAATGTTCCCTGTGTCATTGGCTGCAACACAAACTCCAAACCATGATTGATCCACCCCTATGTTTAATGGTTGGCAAGATGCTATCTTCCTTAAATTCTGTCCCCTTTCTTCTCCACACATACCTTTGTTCATTGTGGTCAAAGAGTTCTATTTTAACCTCATCTGTCCACTGGATTTGTTTCCAAAATTCATCAGGCATGGTTGGATGTTCTTTTGCATACTTCTGATGCTAAATTTTATAATGAGAATGCAGTAGAGGTTTTTTTAGGACTCTTCCATGAAGGCCATATTTGTGCAGGTGTCTCTGAGCAGTAGAACAATGTGCCACAACTTCAATGTCAGCTAAATCTTTGTGAAGGTCTATTGCAGTAAAGCGAGGGTTCTGTGTTGTGAATTCTGTGGCCAAGCTCCCTCCTGTGGTCGTGAGTGGACTTGGGCTCATCGAATACATCCCGGTAATCAGACAAGAACTCTGGGACCTCAGAAGGGGTGGATGATGAGATAGACAGAAATGGAACATCACCATGTACCCCCTGACAACCCCAGCTGGACACAGACATTGATTTCCAATCTAATACTGGGTTATGGACTTGTAGCCATGGCAACCCCAACACGACCACATCATGCAGATTATGCAACACCAGAAAGCGAATATCCTCCTGGTGCGCAGGAGCCATGCACATGGTCAGCTGGGTCCAATACTGAGGCTTATTCTTGGCCAAAGGCGTAGCATCAATTCCTCTCAATGGAATAAGACACTGCAAGGGCTCCAAGACAAACCCACAGCGCCTAGCAAACTCCAAGTCCATCAAATTCAGGGCAGCGCCTGAATCCTCAAATGCCATGACAGAATAGGAAGACAAAGAGCAGATCAAAGTAACGGACAAAAGAAATTTCGACTGTACCGTACCAATGGTGGCGGACCTAGCGAACCGCCTAGTGCGCTTAGGACAATTGAAGATAGCATGAGTGGAATCACCACAGTAGAAACACAGCCCATTCTGACTTCTGTGTTCCTGCCTTTCAGCTCTGGTCAAAGTCCTATCGCACTGCATAGGCTCAGGTTTATGCTCAGATAATACCGCCAAATGGTGCACAGATTTACGCTCACGCAAGCGTCGACCGATCTGAATGGCTAAAGACATAGACTCATTTAGACCAGCAGGCATAGGAAATCCCACCATGACATCCTTAAGGGCTTCAGAGAGACCCTTTCTGAAAATAGCTGCCAGCGCACATTCATTCCATTGAGTGAGCACGGACCACTTTCTAAACTTCTGACAATAAATCTCTATCTCATCCTGACCCTGACACAGAGCCTGCAAATTTTTCTCTGCCTGATCCACTGAATTAGGTTCCTCGTACAGCAATCCGAGCGCCAGAAAAAACGCATCAATATCACATAATGCAGGATCTCCTGGCGCAAGGGAAAATGCCCAGTCTTGAGGGTCGCCACGTAATAAAGAAATAATGATCTTAACTTGTTGAACTGGGTCACCAGAGGAGCGGGGTTTCAAAGCCAGAAATAGTTTACAATTATTTTTAAAATTCAAAAACTTAGCTCTATCTCCAGAAAATAACTCAGGAATAGGAATTCTAGGTTCTAACATAGGATTCTGAACCACTAAATCTTGAATGTTCTGTACTCTTATAGTGAGATTATCCATCAAAGAGGACAGACCCTGAATGTCCATGTCCACACCTGTGTTCTGAACCACCCTGATGTAAAGGGGAAAAGAAAGACAGAACACAGTGCAAAGAAAAAAAAATGGTCTCAGAACTTCTCTTTTCCCTCTATTGAGAAGCATTAGTACTTTGGGCCTCCAGTACTGTTATGAACAGGTAATTCAGAACCACAATGGACCTTGATGTTCAGAGCTCACAAAGTGGCCTGACATTTACAAAAAACATAGGACGAGCTCTGAGACATGGAAACTCTGCTGACCGCAATCCCTAATCCTATCACACCACACTAGAGGTAGCCGTGGATTGCACCTAACGCTCCCTATGCAACTCGGCACAGCCTGAGAAACTAACTAGCCCTGAAGATAGAAAAATAAGCCTACCTTGCCTCAGAGAAATTCCCCAAAGGAAAAGGCAGCCCCCCACATATAATGACTGTGAGAAAAGATGAAATACAAACACAGAGATGAAATAGATTTAGCAAAGTGAGGCCCGACTTACTGAATAGACCGAGGATAGGAAAGATAGCTTTGCGGTCAACACAAAACCCTACAAACAACCACGCTGAGGGGCAAAAAGATCCTCCGCACCGACTAACGGTACGGAGGTGCTCCCTCTGCGTCTCAGAGCTTCCAGCAAGCAAGAAAAACCAATATAGCAAGCTGGACAGAAAAAATAGCAAACAAAAGTAACACAAGCAGAACTTAGCTTATGCAGGATAGACAGGCCACAGGAACGATCCAGGAGGAAGCAAGACCAATACTAGAACATTGACTGGAGGCCAGGATCAAAGCACCAAGTGGAGTTAAATAGAGCAGCACCTAACGACTTAACCTCATCACCTGAGGAAGGAAACTCAGAAGCCGCAGTACCACTCTCATCCACCAAAGGAAGCTCCCAGACAGAACCAGCCGAAGTACCACTCCTCCACTCACGACCACAGGAGGGAGCTTGGCCACAGAATTCACAACAGTTCTGACTTGCCTCACTAGCAATCCTACGAGCAGCTCTCACTGAAATGTTGCTAGGTCTTCCAGACCTTATATTGAACTCCACTGTTCCCATTGACTGCCATTTAATGATTACATTTTGAACTGAGGAAAGGACAACTTGAAAATGCTTTGCTATCATCCTATTACCTTTTCCTGCTTTGTGGGCCTCCACCATTCTAATTTTCAGACTGCTAGGCAGCTGCTTAGGAGAATCCATAGCTGCTGTTTTTTTGGCACAAGACAAGATTAGAGGAGGCTAGGTTTTCATAAAGCTGGGAAAATTGCATCATCTGAATACTAGGGAACAAGCCATAACCCTAACAGGCTAATTAACGTCTGAAACCTTGTTCAAAGTCTCAAAAGTCTCCAAGGGTGCCCAAACTTTTTCACTGGCTAATTTTCCTTTCTGTAATTTTAAAAATGTAAAAAATGTCAATATATTATTTTTTTGCCTAAAATACAAACGAAATGTGTCATCTTAAACTTTAGCCCATTTAGAGATTATTTAATCTTCAACTTGCTCAACTGTTCACAATTACAGTAAATTTGTTCAGGGGTGCCCACATTTTACATGCCACAGTAATTGTACAGTTGTGGCAGGAGTGGATTATAATGTGACAGTCTTGGCTACTGGCCAAAGCCTGAGTTTCCTGGCTGGCCTGTGTCCAGATTATCTCCATTGTTGCATTTTTGCGGCACCCTCAGCGACATACATTGCTGGGCAGGTAGCATACCTGTAGCAGCCATTAATAGAGAATTGCAACATAGCTACAGGAAGTCATCACTTTCACTATGACACAGCCAAGGCTGCCACTAGGAACTTTGGGGCCCCATAATGGCAACATTTTGGGGGCCCCCCTTGAGACTCTGCCCAGGCTCCACCCCAGCTCTGCCTCCACCCCTCGGACAATCCACAGTCCCACCACCCTCTCTTGGAAGAACTCCACTTCTGCACCACATCCTCACCAATCACACATTTACGGTTCCCATCACCTCATACATAGCCAGCAGCTTTTGTTTTTGGCCAAAAGATTTTTTAATCCGCCACCACAACAAGGTAGACTCTTTTGGCAGGACTCTACTCTACTTACTAAACATTTGTTAAAATATCCAATACAATTTGGGTATATTTTTATTTATTTTTAAAGTTTTAAAATGACCAATAATATCACAAGTAAGGAACAAATACCACCACACCCTGACCAGACACCATATTACCACCATATAGTGATCAAATAATACCACTTACAAGTAACAAAAACCAACACACCATGACCAGACCACATATTACCACCACAATGACCGAATGATAGCACATACAAGGAACAAGTACAGCCACACCAGGATGAGATCACATATTACCACAACATAGTGACCCAATACTGCAATTCTGATCATTAATAAAAAAAAAAAAACAATACTAATATCACCATAAGTGCCATTATACGCAGGAAATCTGTACTTAGCATACAGTGTCCATGTACAGGTAATACAGTGATCGCCAGTGACATTATACACAGGAGCTCTGTATATAGCATCAGTGTACAGGTAATACAGTGATCACCGGTGACATTATACACAAGAGAGCTGTATATAGTGGCATAATATAATGCATCCATTGTAAAATGCAGCAGCCCCATAGGGATATAATGCACCCCATAGTATAATGCAGCAGCCCCATAGGGATATAATGCACCCCTTAGTATAATGCAGCAGCCCCATAGGGATTTAATGCACCCCATAGTATAATGCAGCAGCCCCATAGTATAATGCAGTAGCCCCATAGTATAATGCAGCAGCCCCATAGGGATATAATGCACCCCATAATATAAAGCAGCAGCCCCATAAGGATATAAAATTCCCCTATAGTATAATGTAGAAGCCCCATAGGGATATAATGCCCCATAGTATAATGCAGCAGCCTCATAGGGATATAATGCACCACAATGCCCCATAGTATAATGCAGCAGCCTCATAGGGATATAATGTACTGCATAGAATAATGCATCCCCTTTTCCTTCCTCCACACATTATAGTATAGTATGCCCCATACTGCAGCTGTACAAAAAAAAGTTATGTCATACGTTGGTGACGTGCATGCTGATGTCAGCTGCTGGCCTGTGATTGGCCGGCAGCTGTTAACTGTTACCATGTGGGAGGAATCTCCTGCATGGCAAAAGATTTTAACTGATCGTGCGTCGGAGGACGCGCGGTCAGTTACTGAAGCAGCAGCATGCTGCCGCTCTGGCCCTGTGAGCAAAACAGAGGGGGTCCGCTCCAGGCCCCTCTTGCTCTTCGGGCCCTGTATGACAGTATGGGCAGTAATGCCCTGATAGCGGCCCTGGATACAGCCAGCATGACATCATTGTGTCGCCTGCATTATGTAGCACGTACCCGCCAGCTACAACAGTAAAGAAGCAGAGCCGTAAGGGATTGTCAGGAGAAAAAAATGATTTTTTTTTCTTTAAATTGAAGGAATTACTGTAGTAGTGTGGGGTATTAGAGAGGACATGAAGTAATAGAGAATTGGGGGTGGGTTAGGTGACATGATATAATAAATTATGGGTTAAATGTGGGAGTGAAGACTAAACTGGAGTTAGTGGATGGGAGAGAGGACATGAAAGTATAATAAATTGGGGGTAGGAAAGAGGACATGGCAGCATAATGAAATGGGGGATTAGAGAATATATTACATTATTTTGAATTGAGGGTGGTAGGTGTGTGAGTGGACATGAAGATAGAACATGGCATTATAATGACTTGGGGGTGGGAGTGTGAGAGACGACATGTAATTTTAATGAATTGGGGTTGAAAAAATATAATTATGAATTATAATGTATTGGGGTGTTGAACATGTAACGTGTAATTTAATGAATTGTATATAATGACACACAATTGTAATGAATTTGGGGATCTGTAATTATAATGAATTGGGGGACAATTAACTATGAATTATGGAGAGGATATTTAATTATAGTGGATTGGGGGAGCGGGAGTAGAACAGTGGTGGGGGTTGAGGATACAAGAAAGTGACTAGTGATAAATTAGGGGAACGAGCACAGTGACTAATTGATTTATATTTTTAGTGGGAGAGGAAAGCGACTAATTACGGTTCGCTTATATATTTTGAACAGTGGGTTGAACAATGGCTAGTTATATATTAATGATGTGGTGCATTTTTGAGTTCAGTGACACACTGTGAATGATTTTTTATTCAGGAATCTTTTTATTTTCAATAGCAAGGTGAACAGTACTGCCAAATTTGCAAAGAATCAGTGATGGCTTTCTTCTCTGAAATGGAAGCAACTGAGTGCACTGATGCTTATCTATTCATTCTGTTGGAGAATGAGTAAAGGTACCTTCACACTAAACAACTTCACAACGATATCGCTAGCGATCCGTGACGTTGCAGCGCCCTGGCTAGCGATATAGTTGTGTTTGACACGCAGCAGCTATCAGGATCC
Organism: Ranitomeya imitator; assembly: GCF_032444005.1. Classification (NCBI taxonomy): domain Eukaryota; kingdom Metazoa; phylum Chordata; class Amphibia; order Anura; family Dendrobatidae; genus Ranitomeya; species Ranitomeya imitator. The sequence goes on along the minus strand of NC_091287.1, from coordinate 428,557,187 downwards.
TGCTGTGATGTCGTTGGTCGCTGCAGAAAGTCCAGAACTTTATTTCGTCGCTGGACTCCCTGCAGACATCACTGAATCGGCGTGTGTGACGCCGATTCAGCGATGTCTTCACTGGTAACCAGGGTAAACATCGGGTTAGTAAGTGCAGGGCCGCGCTTAGTAACCCGATGTTTACCCTGGTTACCATCGTAAAAGTAAAAAAAACAAACACTACATACTTACCTTCTGCTGTCTGTCCCCGGCGCTCTGCTTCTCTGCACTCCTCCTGCATCCTGTGTCAGCGTCGGCCAGCCGGAAAGCAGAGCGGTGACGTCACCGCTGTGCTTTCCGGCCGCTGTGCTCACAGTCAGTGCAGGAAAGCAAAGCGCTGGGGACAGGCAGCTGAAGGTAAGTATGTAGTGTTTGTTTTTTTACTTTTACGATGGTAACCATGGTAAACATCGGGTTACTAAGCGCGGCCCTGCACTTAGTAACCCGATGTTTACCCTGGTTACCGGCATCGTTGGTCGCTGGAGAGCTGTCTGTGTGACAGCTCTCCAGCGACCAAACGGCGACGCTGCAGTGATCGACATCGTTGTCGGTATCGCTGCAGCGTCGCTTAGTGTGAAGGTACCTTAAGTGTGAAAGCCAGTGTAAGTGCTTGATAAAGGTCTGTTGACCGAAACGTCGCTACAGGAGGCAGAATAAATGTAAGCTCTTATTTTTTCACCATCCATTGTGGCGCTGTCTTTTTGTTCTGTGTAGCCAGTGTAACTGGTCAGTTTACCACCCCATCACATCTCTGGGGATGAGAAAACACAGGTGCCAACTGTTGCATCTTTCTGCAGTGTGCCAACCGTCTAGGAGGACAGGGGCCAGGACTGGGTGAAAGGTAACGCAGGCTATGATGAGGTTCTAAACCTCACATTGATAGAAGGGCCTCATAGTGATGTGTGCAGTTTGGAGGAAGAGGAGGTGGTCATGCTTCTTGATCAGCACAGCAAAAGAGAGTGCAGGGTGCAAAAGCACAGCAGCCAGCCCATAGCTAGTACATCATCTGTTACGGCCCCCCACACCAAGGTAATGAGCCCCCAAAAACCAGCTCAAAGGAGATCCCTGGCATGGGAGTTCTGCACCCAATGTAGTGAAGACAAGCGGTGGGTTGTTTGCACTCTGTGCCATCAGAGCCTCAAGCAAAGCGTAAATATTCTAAACCTGAGCACCACCTGCATGATCAGGCACCTCAGATCTAAGAACAAGGTGCAGTGGAGTACACATCTTAAAAAGCATGACATATCTGAGTGTTCTCCTGCTTCCTCTTTTGCTGTGCTCTCGGCCTCTTCCTCTCGGTCACATTCAACAGGGCCACCTGCCTCCCCACAAAGAGAGGCTGTGACAGCAACACCACCACCACTAGCAGTGTCACTGATCATTTCTAGACCATCCCATGGAAGTTTTCAGCTCTCCATTCCCTAAACCCTTGAGGGAAAGAGGAAATTCCCCCCTGGAAACCCATGAGAAATGTGCCTGAATGTCAGCATTTCTAAATTACTGGTGATTGAAAAAGTGCCATTCCAGCTGGTTGAGACCGCCTGTTTAAAAAAAAAAACTGATGTGGATGGCTGTTTGGCAGTATGTTGTTCCCAGCTGCCACTGCTTTGCCAGGTGGGCCATCCCTGCAAGGCCCATGTTGCAAAACATACAGTACGTGGACAAGTAAGCAGGGATCTTACAACTCCATAACTGCCCACTGGATAAATGAAGTGGCAGCTGTGACCGATGCGAAAGGCATTCCATCAATTCTCCTACCACCACCGAGATTGCTGGACGTTACTCGGTACATGTTGCTTCCTCCTCCAACTCTGCTTCTTCCACCACCTCCTCATCCAGTCACAGTGAGCCCTGCACCACCAATTTCAGCACAGCCAGGGGGAAACACTAGTAGGGAGCAGGAGCTGTTGATGAGGATCAAACAGCAGACAGCTGAGTGGTTGGTGCCCGTGAACCTCAAGCCTGGCATGGTGCTTTGCGATAATGGGCTATAGTGTGTGCGCGTTTCTGAGCTGCAACATCACTTCTGCCTTCCAGCTCACCAACTCCACCTTGCATATGCTGGAGAGACTGTGCGAGCAGCAGCAGGTAATAATTGAGTTTCAGCTGCAGCACGCATGCATGAGTCACTCGGCGGAACACCAATTCACCAATAATGAGTGGGCCTCCATGCAGGAAGTGTATGTCGTGTTGGGCTGCTTTGAATGTTCCACCAATATGGCCAGTGCTTATGATGCCATCATCAGTATTGCTAAAAAGAGGACCCTGACCATGCACCTCCCACTGAGGACAGCTTGTCGTTGACTCTGGGCAGCCTGGCACACATGAGCAAATACATTTTACTGTGCCTATGCAGTGACTGCTGAGCTGCCCATATTATTACCAGTTCTGATTACTGGGTGATAGAGAGCAATCCTTATTTTCATCCTTGGACTAGGATTGGAAAATGCACACGCTGGTAGAGAAACTACTGATGGCTTTCCCACCTGGCAGCAGGGACTCAGAGGAAGAACAAGGCAGAGGTGGAGGAGGAAGTAGCCAATGCAGCTAGGGTTAGCATGGCGAAAAAGTGGAAACAGTTTCTCTGCATGCCATAACATCTGGCACTACTGTTATGATCCGGTGACCTTGGAGCAGCATGAAAACTTTCACTGGAGTAGGTGGTAACTATACTGATTGCAAATACTCATCTTAACACCGCAACTAGAAGTAGCCGTGGGGTGTACCTAACAAGCCCTAGACACCTCGTCACAGCCGGAGGACTAAATACCCCTAAAGATGGAAATAGGAATTCTACCTTGCCTCAGGGCAGAACCCCAAAGGATAGGCAGCCCCCCACAAATATTGGCTGTGAGTAGGAGAGGAAAGACACACACAGTCAGAAAACAGGATTTAGCACAAGAGGCCACTCTAGCTAAAATAGGAAAGGATAGGACAGAGTTCTGTGCGGTCAGTATTAAAACCCTTCCAAAAATATCCACAGCAGATTATACAAAAAATTCCTCCATCTAGCTAAAGACGTGGAACGTATATCTGCAACTCCAGAGACTCCTACACACAGAGCAGGAATACAATCAAAAAACAAGCACACAGCTTGTGTGCAATAGAAAAAGAAACAGACACTTATCTTTGCTGAATTGGCAGCTAAACAGGAGAAGCCAGACAGAGATCCAACACTTCCCAAGAAACATTGACAACTGGCAAGGACTAATGAGTCCTGCAAACCTAAATACACCAGTCAGAACTGCAATCAGCAGATACACCTGTCCAGGTCTGCAGCCCAGGGACAACTGCATTACCACCTACAACCACCGGAGGGAGCCCAAAAGCAGAATTCACAACAGTACCCCCCCTTGAGGAGGGGTCACCGAACCCTCACCAGAGCCCCCAGGCCGATTAGGATGAGCCAGATGAAAGGCACGAACCAAATCAGCGGCATGGATATCAGAGGCAAAAACCTAAGAATTATCCTCCTGGCCATAACCCTTCAATTTGACAAGGTACTGAAGCTTCCGCCTCGAAAAACGGGAATCCAAAATCTTCTCAACAACATATTCCAACTCCCCATCAACCAACACAGGGTCGGAGGATCAACAGAGGGAACAACAGGCTCCACATATTTCCGCAATAAAGATCTATGGAGGACATTATGGAACACAAAAGAGGCCGGAAGTGCCAGTCGAAAAGACACCGGATTAATAATCTCAGAAATTCTATAAGGACCAATAAACCGAGGCTTAAACTTAGGAGAAAAAACCTTCATAGGAACATGACGGGAAGACAACCAGACCAGATCCCCAACCCGAAGCCGGGAACCAACACACCGACGACGGTTAGCAAAATGTTGAGCCTCCTCCTGAGACAACACCAAATTGTCCACCACATGAGCCCAAATCTGCTGCAACCTGTCAACCACAGAATCCACACCAGGACAGTCAGAAGGCTCAACCTGCCCAGAAGAAAAACGAGGATGAAAACCAAAATTACAAAAGAAAGGCGAAACCAAAGTAGCCGAACTAGCCCGATTATTAAGGGCAAACTTGGCCAATGGCAAGAATGCCACCCAATCATCCTGATCAGCAGACACAAAGCATCCCAAATAAGTCTCCAAAGTCTGATTAGTTCGCTCGGTCTGACCATTTGTCTGAGGATGAAATGCAGAAGAAAAAGACAAATCAATGCCCAGCCTAGCACAAAAGGCCCACCCAAACCTAGAAACAAACTGGGAACCTCTGTCGGACACAATATTCTCCGGAATACCATGCAAACGGACCACATGCTGAAAAAACAACGGAACCAAATCCGAAAAGGAAGGCAATTTAGGCAAAGGCACCAAATGAACCATCTTAGAGAACCGATCACAAACAACCCAGATAACCGACATCCTCTGGGAAACCGGAAGATCAGAAATAAAATCCATAGAAAAATGCGTCCAGGGCCTCTCAGGGACCGGCAATGGCAAAAGCAACCCACTAGAACGGGAACAACAAGGCTCGGCCCGCGAACAAGTCCCACAGGACTGCACAAAAGAACGCACATCACGCGACAAAGAAGGCCACCAAAAGGACCTACCAACCAAGTCTCTGGTACCAAAAATGCCAGGATGACCAGCCAACACGGAACATTGAACCTCAGAAATCACTCTACTAGTCCATCTGTCAGGAACAAACAGTTTCCCCACAGGACAGCGGTCAGGGTTGTCAGCCTGAAATTCCTGAAGAACCCGTCGTAAATCAGGGGAAATGGCAGAAAGGACCACCCCTTCTTTCAGAATACCGACCGGTTCTAAGACCTCAGGAGAATCAGGCAAAAAAATTCCTAGAGAGGGCATCAGCCTTAATGTTCTTAGAACCCGGAAGGTACGAGACCACAAAATCAAAACAGGAAAAAAACAAGGACCATCGAGCCTGTCTAGGATTCAGCCGTTTGGCAGACTCGAGGTATATAAAATTGTTATGATCGGTCAAGACCACAATACGGTGCTTAGCTCCCTCAAGCCAATGTCGCCACTCCTCAAACGCTCACTTCATAGCCAACAACTCCCGATTGCCGACATCATAATTGCGTTCAGCAGGCGAAAACTTACGGGAAAAGATAACACACGGTTTCATTAAGGAACCAACAGGATCCCTCTGAGACAAAACGGCCCCTGCCCCAATCTCAGAAGCGTCAACCTCAACCTGAAACGGAAGAGAAACATACAGTTGGCGCAACACCGGAGCAGAAGTAAATCGACGTTTAAGCTCCTGAAAGGCAGAGACAGCCGCAGAGGACCAATTCGCCACATCAGCGCCTTTCTTCGTCAAATCAGTTAAGGGTTTAACCACGCTGGAAAAATTAGCAATGAAACAGCGATAAAAACTTGCAAAACCCAAAAATTTCTGAAGGCTCTTCATGGATGTGGGCTGAATCCAATCATGAATGGCCTGAACCTTAACCGGATCCATCTTTATAGAGAGGGAGAAAAAATAAACCCCAAAAAAGAAACCTTCTGCACCCCAAAGAGACATTTATACCCTTTCACAAACAGGGCATTGTCACGAAGGATCTGAAACACCATCCTGACCTGTTCCACATACCACTGACCATTCCACATTCCATTCCACATGAGATTCCCAATCATCGGAAAAAATCAAAATATCGTCCAAATATACAATCAAGAACTTATCAATATAAGTCCGGAAAATATCATGCATGAAGGACTGAAAAACAGATGGAGCAATAGTGAGCCCGAATGGCATCACAAGGTATTCAAAATGGCCTTCGGGCGTGTTAAACGCAGTTTTCCATTCATCACCCTGCTTAATACGAACAAGATTATATGCCCCCCAAAGGTCAATCTTCGTAAACCAACTAGCTCCCTTAATCCTAGCAAACAAATCGGTAAGCAAAGGTAAAGGGTATTGAAACTTGACCGTGATTTTATTCAAGAGGCGATAATACAGGGTCTCAAGGACCCATCTTTTTTAGCAACAAAAAAGAACCCCGCTCCCAACAGTGAAGAAGATGGCCGAATATGCCCTTTCTCCAAAGACTCCTTAATATAGCTCCGCATGGCGGTATGTTCAGGCACAGACAGGTTGAAAAGTCGACCCTTTGGAAATTTACAGCCTGGAATCAAGTCAATAGCACAATCGCAGTCCCTGTGCAGTGGAAGGAAACTGGACTTGGGCTCATCGAATACATCCTGAAAATCAGACAAAAACTCTGGAATTTCAGAAGAGGAAGAAGAGGAGATTGACATCAAAGGTACATCATTATGAACCCCCTGACAACCCCAACTAGTCACAGACATGGACTTCCAATCCAACACAGGATTATGTACCTGCAACCACGGAAAACCCAGCACGATAGCATCATGCAAATTATGCAACACCAGAAATCGACAATCTTCCTGATGGGCTGGCGCCATGCGCATGGTCACCTGTGTCCAAAACTGGGGTTTATTTTTAGCCAAGGGTGTAGCATCAATGCCCCTTAAAGGAATAGGGTTCTGCAAAGGCTGCAAGGGAAAACCACAACGACTGGCAAACTCAAAGTCCATTAAGTTCAAGGTGGCGCCTGAATCCACAAACGCCATGACAGAAAACGATGACAATGAGCAGATCAAGGACACAGATAACAGAAATTTAGGTTGTACAGTACTGATGGTAAATGAAATAGCGATACTCTTTGTCCGCTTAGGGCAGACTGAAATGACATGAGAAGCGTCGCCACAATAATAACACAACCCATTCTGACGTCTGAATCCTTGTCGTTCCGTTCTAGACAGAATCCTATCACACTGCATTGGCTCAGGAATCTGCTCTGAGGACAACGCCACAGCGCGCACAGTTCTGCGCTCCCGCAAGCGCCGGTCAATCTGAATGACCAGAGACATAGAATCACTCATACCGGAAGGCGTGGGAAACCCCACCATAACATCTTTAACGGATTCAGAAAGACCCTTTCTGAAAATTGCCGCCAAAGCATCATTATTCCATTTAGTCAACACAGACCATTTTCTGAATTTCTGACAATACAATTTTGCCGCCTCTTGACCCTGGGACAGGGCCAACAAGGTTTTCTCAGCTTGATCTGTTATGAAAGGCAATTCAGAATCACAATGGACATGGAGGTCAGAGCACATACAGTGAACTGACAATAACCCAAAATAATAGAACGAGCTCTGAGACGTGGGAACTCTGCAGACCGCAATCCCTAAGCCTATCAAACCACACTAAAGGTAGCCGTGGAGCGCTCCTGACCTAGGCGCCTCGTCACAGCCTGAGAAACTAGCTAATCCTGAAGATAGAAAAATAAGCCTACCTTGCCTCAGAGAAATTCCCCAAAGGAAAAGGCAGCCCCCCACATATAATGACTGTGAGTAAGATGAAAACACCAACATAGAGATGAAACAGATTTAGCAAAGTGAGGCCCGACTAGCTAAACAGAACGAGGATAGGGAAGATAACTTTGCGGTCAGCACAAAAACCTATAAAAAACCACGCAGAGGGGACAAAAAGACCCTCCGCACCGACTAACGGTACGGAGGTGGTCCCTCTGCGTCTCAGAGCTTCCAGCAGGCGAGAAAAACCAATAAAGCAAGCTGGACAGAAAAATAGCAACAAAATAACATAAGCAAAACTTAGCTTTGCAGAGCAGCAGGCCACAGGAATGATCCAGGGAAAAAACAAGTCCCACACTGAAACATTGACAGGAAGCATAGATCAAAGCATCAGGTGGAGTTAAGTAGAGAAGAAGCTAACGAGCTCACCAGATCACCTGAGGGAGGAAACTCAGAAGCTGCAGTACCACTTTCCTCCACAAACGGAAGATCCCAGAGAGAATCAGCCGAAGTACCACTTGTGACCACAGGAGTGAACTCTGCCACAGAATTCACAACAGTACCCCCCCCTTGAGGAGGGGTCACCGAACCCTCACCAGAGCCCCCAGGCCGACCCGGATGAGCCACATGAAAGGCACGAACAAGATCGGGAGCATGGACATCAGAGGCAAAAACCCAGGAATTATCCTCCTGAGCATAACCCTTCCATTTAACCAGATACTGGAGTTTCCGTCTTGAAACACGAGAATCCAAAATCTTCTCCACAATATACTCCAATTCCCCCTCCACCAAAACCGGGGCAGGAGGCTCAACAGATGGAACCATAGGTGCCACGTATCTCCGCAACAATGACCTATGGAATACGTTATGTATGGAAAAAGAATCTGGAAGGGTCAGACGAAAAGACACAGGATTAAGAACCTCAGAAATCCTATACGGACCAATAAAACGAGGTTTAAACTTAGGAGAGGAAACCTTCATAGGAATATGACGAGAAGATAACCAAACCAGATCCCCAACACGAAGTCGGGGACCCACACGGCGTCTGCGATTAGCGAAAAGTTGAGCCTTCTCCTGGGACAAGGTCAAATTGTCCACTACCTGAGTCCAAATCTGCTGCAACCTGTCCACCACAGTATCCACACCAGGACAGTCCGAAGACTCAACCTGTCCAGAAGAGAAACGAGGATGGAACCCAGAATTGCAGAAAAACGGTGAAACCAAGGTAGCCGAGCTGGCCCGATTATTAAGGGCGAACTCAGCCAAAGGCAAAAAGGACACCCAGTCATCCTGATCAGCAGAAACAAAGCACCTCAGATATGTTTCCAAGGTCTGATTGGTTCGCTCGGTCTGGCCATTAGTCTGAGGATGGAAAGCCGAGGAAAAAGACAAGTCAATGCCCATCCTACCACAAAAGGCTCGCCAAAACCTCGAAACAAACTGGGAACCTCTGTCAGAAACAATATTCTCTGGAATGCCATGCAAACGAACCACATGCTGGAAGAACAAAGGCACCAAATCAGAGGAGGAAGGCAATTTAGACAAGGGTACCAGATGGACCATCTTAGAAAAGCGATCACAGACCACCCAAATGACTGACATCTTTTGAGAAACGGGAAGGTCAGAAATAAAATCCATAGAGATATGTGTCCAAGGCCTCTTCGGGACCGGCAAGGGCAAAAGCAACCCACTGGCACGAGAACAGCAGGGCTTAGCCCGAGCACAAATCCCACAGGACTGCACAAAAGCACGCACATCCCGCGACAGAGAGGGCCACCAAAAGGATCTAGCCACTAACTCTCTGGTACCAAAGATTCCAGGATGACCAGCCAACACCGAACAATGAAGTTCAGAGATCACTCTATTCGTCCACCTATCAGTGACAAACAGTTTCTCCGCTGGGCAACGATCAGGTTTATTAGCCTGAAATTTTTGCAGCACCCGCCGCAAATCAGGGGAGATGGCAGACACAATTACTCCTTCCTTGAGGATACCCGCCGGCTCAGATAAACCCGGAGAGTCGGGTACAAAACTCCTAGACAGAGCATCCGCCTTCACATTTTTAGAGCACGGAAGGTACGAAATCACAAAGTCAAAACGGGCAAAAAACAACGACCAACGTGCTTGTCTAGGATTCAAGCGCTTGGCAGACTCGAGATAAGTCAAGTTCTTATGATCAGTCAATACCACCACGCGATGCTTAGCTCCTTCAAGCCAATGACGCCACTCCTCGAATGCCCACTTCATGGCCAGCAACTCTCGGTTGCCCACATCATAATTACGCTCAGCAGGCGAAAACTTCCTGGAAAAGAAAGCGCATGGTTTCATCACTGAGCAACCAGAACCTCTCTGCGACAAAACAGCCCCTGCTCCAATCTCAGAAGCATCAACCTCGACCTGGAATGGAAGAGAAACATCTGGTTGACACAACACAGGGGCAGAAGAAAAACGACGCTTCAACTCTTGAAAAGCTTCCACAGCAGCAGAAGACCAATTGACCACATCAGCACCCTTCTTGGTCAAATCGGTCAATGGTTTAGCAATACTAGAAAAATTGCAGATGAAGCGACGATAAAAATTAGCAAAGCCCAGGAACTTTTGCAGACTTTTCAGAGATGTCGGCTGAGTCCAATCATGGATGGCTTGGACCTTAACAGGATCCATCTCGATAGTAGAAGGGGAAAAGATAAACCCCAAAAATGAAACCTTCTGCACACCAAAGAGACACTTTGATCCCTTCACAAACAAAGAATTAGCACGCAGGACCTGAAAAACCGTTCTGACCTGCTTCACATGAGACTCCCAATCATCCGAGAAGATCAAAATGTCATCCAAGTACACAATCAGGAATTTATCCAGGTACTCTCGGAAGATGTCATGCATAAAGGACTGAAACACTGATGGAGCATTGGCAAGTCCGAACGGCATCACGAGATACTCAAAATGACCCTCGGGCGTATTAAATGCAGTTTTCCATTCATCACCTTGCTTAATTCGCACCAGATTATACGCACCACGAAGATCTATCTTTGTGAACCAACTAGCCCCCTTAATCCGAGCAAACAGATCAGATAACAATGGCAAGGGGTACTGAAATTTAACCGTGATCTTATTAAGAAGGCGGTAATCTATACAAGGTCTCATCGAACCATCCTTCTTGGCTACAAAAAAGAACCCTGCTCCTAATGGCGATGATGACGGGCGAATATGCCCCTTCTCCAGGGATTCCTTCACATAACTGTGCATAGCGGTGTGCTCAGGCACGGACAAATTAAACAATCGACCTTTTGGGAATTTACTACCAGGAATCAAATTGATAGCACAATCACAATCCCTATGCGGAGGTAGGGTATTGGACTTGGGCTCATCAAATACATCCCGGTAATCAGACAAGAACTCTGGGACCTCAGAAGGAGTGGATGACGAAATTGACAGAAATGGAACATCACCATGTACCCCCTGACAACCCCAGCTGGACACCGACATGGATTTCCAATCTAATACTGGATTATGGGCTTGTAGCCATGGCAACCCCAACACGACCACATCATGCAGATTATGCAACACCAGAAAGCGAATAACCTCCTGATGTGCAGGAGCCATGCACATGGTCAGCTGGGTCCAGTATTGAGGCTTATTCTTGGCCAAAGGCGTAGCATCAATTCCTCTCAATGGAATAGGACACTGCAAGGGCTCCAAGAAAAACCCACAACGCTTAGCATATTCCAAGTCCATCAAATTCAGGGCAGCGCCTGAATCCACAAATGCCATGACAGAATATGATGACAAAGAGCAGATCAAGGTAACGAACAGAAGAAATTTTGACTGTACAGTACCAATGGTGGCAGACCTAGCGAACCGCTTAGTGCGCTTAGGACAATCAGAGATAGCATGAGTGGAAACACCACAGTAGAAACACAGACCATTCAGACGTCTATGTTCTTGCCGTTCAACTCTGGTCAAGGTCCTATCACACTGCATAGGCTCAGGTTTAAGCTCAGGTAATACTGCCAAATGGTGCACAGGTTTACGCTCACGCAAGCGTCGACCGATCTGAATGGCCAAAGACATAGACTCATTCAAACCAGCAGGCATAGGAAATCCCACCATGACATCCTTAAGGGCTTCAGAGAGACCCTTTCTGAATATTGCTGCCAGCGCAGATTCATTCCATTGAGTGAGCACTGACCACTTTCTAAATTTCTGACAATATACCTCTATCTCATCCTGAGCCTGACAAAGAGCCAGCAAATTTTTTTCTGCCTGATCCACTGAATTAGGCTCATCGTACAGCAACCCAAGCTCCAGGAAAAACGCATCGATATTACTCAATGCAGGATCTCCTGACGCAAGAGAAAACCCCCAGTCCTGAGGGTCGCCGCGCAAAAAAGAAATGACGATCCTAACCTGTTGAATTGGGTCACCAGAAGAGCGAGGTTTCAAAGCCAGAAATAGTTTACAATTATTTTTGAAACTCAGAAATTTAGTTCTATCTCCAAAAAACAAATCTGGAATAGGAATTCTCGGTTCAAGCAAAGAATTCTGGACCACAAAATCTTGAATATTTTGAACTCTTGCCGTGAGCTGATCCACACATGAAGACAGACCTTTAATGTCCATTGCTACACCTGTGTCCTGAACTACCCAAATGTCTAGGGGAAAAAAAGACAAAATACAGTGCAAAGAAAAAAAAATGGTCTCAGAACTTCTTTTTTCCCTCTATTGAGAATCATTAGCACTTTTGGCTTCCTGTACTGTTATGAAAGGCAATTCAGAATCACAATGGACATGGAGGTCAGAGCACATACAGTGAACTGACAATAACCCAAAATAATAGAACGAGCTCTGAGACGTGGGAACTCTGCAGACCGCAATCCCTAAGCCTATCAAACCACACTAAAGGTAGCCGTGGAGCGCTCCTGACCAGAACCTAGGCGCCTCGTCACAGCCTGAGAAACTAGCTAATCCTGAAGATAGAAAAATAAGCCTACCTTGCCTCAGAGAAATTCCCCAAAGGAAAAGGCAGCCCCCCACATATAATGACTGTGAGTAAGATGAAAACACCAACATAGAGATGAAACAGATTTAGCAAAGTGAGGCCCGACTAGCTGAACAGAACGAGGATAGGGAAGATAACTTTGCGGTCAGCACAAAAACCTATAAAAAACCACGCAGAGGGGACAAAAAGACCCTCCGCACCGACTAACGGTACGGAGGTGGTCCCTCTGCGTCTCAGAGCTTCCAGCAGGCGAGAAAAACCAATAAAGCAAGCTGGACAGAAAAATAGCAACAAAATAACATAAGCAAAACTTAGCTTTGCAGAGCAGCAGGCCACAGGAATGATCCAGGGAAAAAACAAGTCCCACACTGAAACATTGACAGGAAGCATAGATCAAAGCATCAGGTGGAGTTGAGTAGAGAAGAAGCTAACGAGCTCACCAGATCACCTGAGGGAGGAAACTCAGAAGCTGCAGTACCACTTTCCTCCACAAATGGAAGATCCCAGAGAGAATCAGCCGAAGTACCACTTGTGACCACAGGAGTGAACTCTGCCACAGAATTCACAACATTGATCCACAGAATTAGGTTCATCATATAATAATCCTAAAGCCTGAAAAAAGGAGTCTACATTAAGCAAAGCCGGATTCCCAGATTCCAGGGAAAACGCCCAATCCTGCAGGTCGCCACGCAGCAGGGAGATGACGATTTTAACCCGCTGAATGGAATCACCGGAGGATCGAGGTCTCAAAGCAAAAAACAGTTTACAGTTGTTTTTAAAACTCAAAAATTTGGACCTGTCACCAAAAAACAAATCAGGAGAAGGAATCTTTGGTTCTAAAACAGGAGTCTGAACAATATAATCAGAAACATCCTGTACCCTAGCAGCAAGCTGGTCTACACGAGAAACTATTTCCTGAACATCCATGCTTGCACAAGGCTCCTCAGCCACCCATAGATAAAGAGGGAAGAGAAGATAAAGCAGACTGAAGAAAAAAATGGCTCAACACCTTTCTTCCCTTCTTCTGAGATGCATTTAACTCATGGGCCAGTTGTACTGTTATGATCCGGTGACCTTGGAGCAGCATGAAAACTTTCACTGGAGTAGGTGGTAACTATACTGACCGCAAATACTGATCTTAACACCGCAACTAGAAGTAGCCGTGGGGTGTACCTAACAAGCTCTAGACACCTCGTCACAGCTGGAGGAATAAATACCCCTAAAGATGGAAATAGTAGGCAGCCCCCCACAAATATTGGCTGTGAGTAGGAGAGGAAAGACACACACAGTCAGAATACAGGATTTTGGACAAGAGGCCACTCTAGCTAAAATAGGAAAGGATAGGACAGAGTTCTGTGCGGTCAGTATTAAAACCCTTCCAAAAATATCCACAGCAGATTATACAAAAAATTCCTCCATCTAGCTAAAGACATGCCGTATATCTGCAACTCCAGAGACTCCTACACACAGAGCAGGAATACAATAAAAAAACAAGCACACAGCTTGTGTGCAATAGAAAAAGAAACAGACACTTATCTTTGCTGAATTGGCAGCTAAGCAGGAGAAGCCAGACAGAGATCCAACACTTCCCAAGAAACATTGACAACTGGAAAGGACTAATGAGTCCTGCAAACCTAAATACCCCAGTCAGAACTGCAATCAGCAGATACACCTGTCCAGGCCTGCAGCCCAGGGACAAGTGCATTACCACCTACAACCACCGGAGGGAGCCCAAATGCAGAATTCACAACACACTACCATATGATATGGTTCATATCAGCAGAAGGCATCGTTTTCACAACATGGTGGAAGAGTACCTGTACACACGCCTCCATGTTGTAACTGATGGGTCTGCAACCTTTTAACTTTTAGGTCTTCAAATTGAACACATGGCTAGAGCTTGCTCTTTTAGCCTTGGAGGTGCTGGCCTGCCCTGTGGCAAGAGGATGGATGTAATCACAGACAGGGTATCCGTCTGTCCACAGCCAAACGTGGGCAAGCTCACATTCATTAAAATGAGCCAGATATGGATCACAAAGGAGTTGTCTGCACCTTTGGCTGAGAAGACCACAATACCAGCCACATCCTGCCAAGGTTAAACTCTAGTTGCCCTTCTTTTAATTTTGGGGCCTTGCCCCCCCAAAAAATTAAAAAAGCTGTTGGCTTCCTCCTTCACCTCCGCCACGTCCACCTCTAGTTCTTTCTCATCCTCCACATGTATCTTGGCCTCCTGGTTCAAGATAATACTTTGTTTTTGTATATAATTTCTGTTATTTTCGTTAGTGTGGCTTATTTGTTTTTTCTAAAAATGTGTTGACTACCTTCTACTTCGACTGTTATATCTACATCACAACGTGTACCTCATCCTCAACTTGGACCTCTGCCTCCTAGTTCAAGATAATTGTTTGGGTTTGTGTCTTATTCTATGTTATTTCCATTACTTCCACTAATTATTTTTTTTAAAAATACCCAAAAAGATAATAATAACTGTCACGATTCACACCGTGACCATTACCCCTATGTCACGGATCGGGGTGACTTTAGGCCAACAGACGGCTATCACATGTGCAGGGGGCTTATCTTAGTTACCAAGCCTCTGCTACAATGTGATGAAAAAACACACACAAGGCTATTGACTTCTTAGTTTACAGCAGGGGCTTATTTTAGGTATCCCACTGCTCTTCAATATACCATGAACTGCAGGGATTTATGTATATCCCGCTTACAGTTCCACTTGAAACTTGCAGCTCTCTGGCGCCCCCTTACTCTCAGGCCAGATTAGGTACTGCACCTAGGGTAATTAGTCGCCAGAAAGGCTGCCTGCTATGTACTGGCTATTGGGCACGCTGCAACGAGGCGATATAACTACTCCCGCTCAGGCATGAGCAATAATTATCAACGTCGCAATCGCTACAACGATTCCCAAAGGCACAGAACAAAGGTATGCTGCCACCAGCTTTGATTAAACGGGTCCGAAGCTAACCCAAAACAGTAGCGCAATTCCCTTCAGAAGACTTAGGGTACGTTTTAGAGCAGGAAGAACAAAACTAGTATTAAATATTTTACTCCATAAAATTAGACAGTGTTTTATCACAATATTACAAGGATGTTACAAAAGAGACAATTGAAAATATGTACAAGCAATTATAAAAATAACAGGGAATAAAGAAGAAAGGTAAAACTCACATGTTCTCAGTTCATATCAGGCAAAACCATGCTGTCCGGCACAGCCCAGATGTCCCAATGCATAGTACAGCTCCTTAGGCCAAAACTCTGCTGACTGCAGGCTGGGTTGAGTGTGAAGACTTATATAGTCCAGCCTAGTGACATCCCTAAAGGGCTGGTTAATGATATTCATTGAGGTCAGAGATCTTTACGTTTTCAGACCCTGGAGACAAAGAAATTCCTGGCTGAGAAGGGAGGGACTACAAGTGGCTTTGCAGGATTAGTCACCTGCAGGTTAAAGCCACACCCTGCTCACACAAAAGCTGCAAGTTACCCAGTGTCTGCCATAGGGCTGGTTTGTTGTATTCAGGGGGGGAAAAGAGAGGGGGGTTTTACAGCTGCCATGTGTTTTTCAGGAAAATGGTTAGAAGTGCAAAACTCCCTCAGCTAAACACAGAGTGAAGGGGGGTCAACGCCAACCCTATGGTGCTAACAGGCAGAGAAACTAAAACTTATATTATACATTTTCCTCACACCTCCCCCTTTTGGTCTGCACTAGGGAGGCAGAACTCCATGGTATGCCTCCATGCGCACCTCAGTAGGTTCACCCTGGAGGGACAGTCCATCTGCATTGCCATGCTCCCTGCCCGTTTTGTGTTCAATGGTGAAGTCAAACTGCTGAAGGGCAAGGCTCCAGCGTAGCAACCTGCCGTTGGTTCCACACATGACGTTTAGCCAGCGCAGAGGATTGTTGTCGGTCACCACGGTGAAGGTGCGACCATACAAGTAGGGCTGCAAACGCTGCAGGGCCCAGACTATGGCCAGGCACTCCTTCTCAATGGTGGAGTAGGCCACTTCCCTCGGCAAAAGTTTCCAGCTCAGGTACCACACGGGGTGCTCTTGATCCTCCGAGTCAACCTGGCTGAGCACAGCACCAAGGCCAAACTCACTGGCGTCGGTCTGTACCAAGAACGGTCGACTGCCGTCGACTGCTTTCAACACAAGGGCGTTGCACAGTGCTGTTTTCAATGCCTGGAAGGCCCCCTCACAGCCATCGGTCAGGTTGACGATGTGGGATAGCTTCTTCCTTGTGAGGTCCATCAAGGGTTTTGCTAGGCTACTATAGTGCTGTACGAAGCGCCTATAGTACCCTGCAGTGCCCAGGAAGGACATCACCTGTTTCTTTGTCCTGGGAGTGGGCCAGTTCACGATCGCTGCCACTTTCTCAGGCTCTGGCTTTAGGGTGCCTCTGCCTACCCGGTGCCCCAGGTAGTGGACCTCACTCATGCCCATCTGGCACTTTTCCGGCTTGATAGTCAGTCCAGCTCGGTGAATTCGCCTGAGCACTTCCTCGAGATGCTGCAGGTGTTTCTCCCAGGAGGAATTGAAGATGGCACTGTCATCCAAGTACGCCACTGCGTACTTCTCCAGTCCCTGAAGGAGGAGGTTGACCATCTGCTGGAAAGTGGCTGGAGCATTCTTCATACCGAAGGGCATGACTGTGGACTCATACAGTCCAAAGGGCGTGATAAAGGTGGACTTCTGCGCCTCGGGGCTCAGGGGAATCTGCTAGTATCCTCGACTCAGATCCATTATTGTTAGGTAATCTGCGCTAGCTAACCTCTCCAGCAGCTCCTCGATGCGCGGCATTGGGTGCGCATCAGAGGCTGTGATGGCGTTGAGCCCCCTGTAGTCCACGCTGAACCGGGTGGTCCGATCCTTCTTTGGCACGAGAACTACAGGTGAGGCCCACGCACTCTTTGACCGTCGAATCACCCCCAGCTGTAACATCTCATCGATCTCCTGGCGCATAACCTGCTGCGCTTGGTCAAAGATTCGATAGGGTGTTCGCCGTAGTGGGGCATGATTCCCGGTGTCCACCTCGTGGACTGCTAACTCAGTCCTTCCAGGTCGGTTGGAGAACACGGCCCGGAAGGGTTCCAGCTTGGTCCGCAACTACGATCGCTAGGGTTCGGTTAGTGAGGCGCTTACCTCCACATCCTCGATGGACCCACCGGCCTTTGCTTGGGCCAGCATGAGGGTGTCTTGCTCCCCATCTTCGGGTAAGCTGCAGACCGGTAGGACGAAAGGTTCACGTTCATGATGAGCCTTCATCATGTTGACGTGAAAGGCCTTTCGCCTACCCCGAGCATGGTCAAGTGTGACCACGTAGGTGACCGGGTTGAGCTGTTGGTGGACGACGTACGGGTCCTCCCATGCTGCCTGAAGCTTATCCATTGGCACGGGGACCAGCACCCACACCTTTTGACCCATGTGGTAGGTCCACTCCCGGGCGTTCTGGTTGTACCAGTGCTTCTGGTCAGCCTGAGCCTGCGTCATGTTGTCATGCACCAACTGCATCACGGTCTGCATCTTGTCACGGAAGCGCATGACATACTCCACTATGGACACTTCAGAAGGGTTCGGCTCCTCTTCCAAGGATTCTCTTACCAACCCAAGGGGTCCCCGGACTCGCCTGCCGTTCAGGAGCTCGAAGGGGGAGGACCCCGTCGAGGCCTGCGGAACTTCTCGGTAAGCGAATAGCAGGTGTGGGAGGTACCGCTCACAGTCGCACCCTTGGGTCTCAACCAGCATGCATAGCATCTGTTTGAGGGTACCATTGAAGCATTCACACAAGCCATTCGTCTGTGGTTGATACGCACTCGATACCAGGTGCTTCACCTGCATTCTCTGACAGAGAGCCTCCATTAGGTGAGATATGAATTGGGTCCCTTGATCAGTAAGCATCGCCCTGGGAAATCCTACACGTAAAAAGATAGCCAACAGGGCATCCATCACCTTATCTGCCCTAGTTGACGACAGAGCTACTGCCTCTGGGTACCGGGTAGCGTAGTCTACCACAGTAAGGATGTATTTCTTTCCAGAGCTGCTGGGGACGGCCAGCGGGTCCACAATGTCCACCGCGATCCTCTGGAAAGGCTCCTCTATCACTGGCAAAGGGATCAGGGAAGCCTTAAGAGCAGGCCCCACCTTCCCCACTCTTTGACAGGTGATACAGGAGCGGCAGTAGTTTGACACATCTGTCCCCATCTTAGGCCAATAGAAGTGTTGAGACAGCCGGGCCTTAGTTTTGCTGATCCCCTAGTGTCCAGCTAGTGGGATCTCATGGGCAATCCGTAACAACTCACCCCGGAATTGCTGCGGGACGACCTGCTGTCTTTCCCTTAACCACTCCTTTTGTGATTCTCCGGGTACTGTCTCCCGGTACAACCTTCCTCGTTCCCAGAACACCCTCTCCTTTTCAGTCCCAGAGGTGGGCGTTCCAGCGAGTTGTCTCAAACTCTCTAGGCTCGCATCTGTGCGCAGAGCGGCCTGAAACTCCTGGCTAGGGGAAGCCAGAAGTGATGTCAGGGTCCCTTCCCCACGGGAACCCTCTTGGACCTGCTCTGGGTCCACCTCTGGTTCAGTCACAATGATGACTGACGAGGGTCCGGAAGGCAGACAGTTATCTGCTTTCCGGGCACTCTGACTGCGGGTGACAGCAGCTACGTAGGCTGTCTCCCCGGGGATTTCTACAGACCCATCAGCCGACGCTGCTATGGGCTCTACCTCCCCATCCACCCCCAACACTCCAGGGGCAGTGCTACTTATGGGCCAGTTACCTTCCTCGGTGGCACTGGTCATTTTCATGGTGTCACCTTCCTCACGGTTCCAATGCATCTCCCCATTTCCTGTAGCACAGACACTTGCCCCTGCTAGGGGTTCCTCAGCCGTCTCACTCCACAGAGCGACGTGGCTGAGCATGCCTGTACTTATGGACACACTAACCTTTGCAGAAAAATGGTTATCAGGTTCAGTTGGCACAGGTACAACATTTTCACCATCAATCCTAGGGAAAAAATGTTTATCAAATGCATCGTTACAAGATAATGCATGGTCAGGTAACACATGCGATTTCCCATCATCATCATCATCATCATCAGGGTTAACGTTACCCTCATTAGCAGATTGGGGAGGGGTGTCAGAAACGTAGTATGCAACCATCCTCCCCAAATCAGTCAGCCCCACTTCCTTCACCCCGCTCCCGGCACCCCAATCAATATAAACCCGGGCCATTGGTAAGGGACAGCTGATGCCCCCAATCCCAGTGACAGTTAGGGTTTTCCCCGGAATGATTTCTTCAGGGGCCACCAGTTCCGGTCGGATGAGGGTTCGTTCAGCCCCGGTGTCCTTGAGGCCTGTAGCAACATGGCCCCCCACAGTGACATGCTGTACGTTGTCACACACCCTCCCAGCCACACCACCCACCAAAAGAACTGCTGCATTAGGCCCTGGGGCCTTGGATGGGGGTGTCTTTGGCCTGTCTGGACAGTGGGGACGAATATGATCAGTCCGCTTGCAGAAGAAACACTGGCGAGGTTCGGTGGTAGGTCTGGTGCTGTTGGCCACGGGGACAGGACCTCTGGTGTGTTGGCTGGCAGGGGTACTGGCATTGGTTGCAGGCTTACCCCCTCTCCAGCTGGTGGTTACTGGCTTCCGCACTTCCGATCTACGGTTGGCCTCATAGGCATCGGCAATCTGCGCTGCTTTCGTCATGTCTTTGGGTTCTCTGTCCATCACGAACTGTCGCACCTCAGCTGGGCAAAGATGTAAGAACTGGTCTTTGATCATCAGGTCTCCCAGCTGCTCAAAGGTGGTCACTGACAGTCCTTGGATCCACTGGCCACATCACTGTAACTGTCGTGTGGGCCATGTTGGAGGTTCCGGAACTTTCTACGGTAAGCCTCAGGTGTAAGCTGGTTCTTTGTTACCAGGACCTGCTTGATGGCCTCATAGTCACCATCTTGTTCTTGAGGGAGGACAGCAAACGCCTCCAGAGCTTTGCCTATCAGCCCTGGTGTCAGGTATCGTGCCCATTCATCTGTAGGCAGCTGTACTGTCTGCAGGCTTTCTCAAAGGCCCGCAAAAAAGTGTCCAAGTCCCCATCCTTTTCCATAACAGGAAAGTGATCGGGCCGGCGCTTCAGTATCTGAGCGCTGCTGGGCTCACGGCTCCGGGCAGTGGAGGATATCCCCCCCTGCTGGACCATCTCCAATTCATGGACTCGCTGGGCTTGGCGCTCTGCTCTGTCAGCTTCCCGCTCTGCTCTCTCAGCCTCTCGCTGGGCCTCTCACTGGGCACTCTCCTGGTGTTGCTGGATCAGCTGCCGACGTCCATCACGGTCCTCAGCAGGGAGTAGTTCCAAGACCGCCAGCAGGTGGGGGTCCAATTCGCCCTGATTGCTAATAGGGCCGGCATTCAATGGTTGGACCTCTGCTGCAGCACCATGTTCACTTGTGCTGGCTTCTGCGGCCACGGGGCTCTGTGGCCTGGCTTTTTCTAGAGCGGCTTCTTATTGCACCAGATCTGAGACCAGTTGGGCTTTGTTTTTGCCTGCAAAGTCAATGTGCTGTGACCTGCATAAGGCAATAAGTGTGTCTTTGATCTGCTCCTTATAAAAATGTTCCCCCAGCACAATCATGGTTTCCAAACAAAAGATAGGACAGAAAAACGAAGAGAAAGGGAAGGGATAATTACCAGTACACACAATTGTCTCAGGACTAATAAACACTGAGTTCGTTCTCCAAACTTATTTGCGCAGAGTTCTCACAAGAACTTTGCAAGTTTTTAGTGAGAGGAATGATCACTCAAACCAAATCACTAATGCTCTAAGATCCCACCGCCTTGCCACCAATATGTCACGATTCACACCGTGACCGTCACCCTTACGTCACAGATCGGGGTGACTTTAGGCCAACAGACGGCTATCACATGTGCAGGGGGCTTATCTTAGTTACCCCTCCACTGCTACAATGTGATGAAAAAACACACACAAGGCTATTGACCTCTTAGTTTACAGCAGGGGCTTTGTTATGTTTGCTAATGACAGGTGTTATGAAGGCAATCCAGAAACACAGTGTGCTTAGCGATCAGAGCGCACACAGTGATCTGACAAATACCCAAAAATACAAGAACGAGCTCTGAGACGTGGAAACTCTGTAGACTGCACACCTGATCCTATCCTAAACACAACTAAAAGCGGCTGTGGATTGCGCCTAACAACTACCTAGGCAACTCAGCACAGCCTAAGAAACTAGCTAGCCTGAAGATAGAAAAATAGGCCTGACTTGCCCCAGAGAAATTCCCCAAAGGAAAAGGCAGCCCCCCACATATAATGACTGTGAGTAAGATGAAAAGACAAAACGTAGGGATGAAATAGATTCAGCAAAGTGGGGCCCGATATTCTAGGACAGAGCGAGGACAGTAAAGCGAACTTTGCAGTCTACAAAAAACCCTAAAGCAAAACCACGCAAAGGGGGCAAAAAAAAAACCCACCGTGCCGAACTAACGGCACGGCGGTACACCCTTTGCGTCTCAGAGCTTCCAGCAAAACAAAAGACAAGCTGGACAGAAAAAAAGCAACAAAAAAGCAAAAAGCACTTAGCTATACAGAGCAGCAGGTCACAGGAACAATCAGGAGAAGCTCAGATCCAACACTGAAACATTGACAAGGAGCAAGGATAGCAGCATCAGGCGGAGTTAAGTAATGAAGCAGTTAACGAGCTCACCAGAACACCTGAGGGAGGAAGCTCAGAAGCTGCAGTACCACTTGTGACCACAGGAGTGAATTCAGCCACAGAATTAACAACAGTACCCCCCCTTGAGGAGGGGTCACCGAACCCTCACCAGAGCCCCCAGGCCGACCAGGATGAGCCGCATGAAAGGCACGAACAAGATCGGAAGCATGAACATCAGAGGTAAAAACCCAGGAATTATCTTCCTGAGCATAACCCTTCCATTTAACCAGATACTGGAGTTTCCGTCTAGAAACACGAGAATCCAAAATCTTCTCCACAATATACTCCAATTCCCCCTCCACCAAAACCGGGGCAGGAGGCTCAACAGATGGAACCATAGGTGCCACGTATCTCCGCAACAACGACCTATGGAATACATTATGTATGGAAAAGGAGTCTGGGAGGGTCAAACGAAAAGACACATGATTGAGAACCTCAGAAATCCTATACGGACCAATAAAACGAGGTTTAAATTTAGGAGAGGAAACCTTCATAGGAATATGACGAGAAGATAACCAAACCAGATCCCCAACACGAAGTCGGGGACCCACACGGCGTCTGCGATTAGCGAAAAGTTGAGCTTTCTCCTGGGACAAGATCAAATTGTCCACTACCTGAGTCCAGATCTGCTGCAACCTATCCACCACAGAATCCACACCAGGACAGTCCGAAGACTCAACCTGTCCTGAAGAGAAACGAGGATGGAACCCAGAATTGCAAAAAAATGGAGAAACCAAGGTAGCCGAGCTGGCCCGATTATTAAGGGCGAACTCAGCCAACGGCAAAAAGGACACCCAATCATCCTGGTCTGCAGAAACAAAACATCTCAGATATGTTTCCAAGGTCTGATTGGTTCGTTCGGTCTGGCCATTAGTCTGAGGATGGAAAGCCGAGGAAAAGGATAGGTCAATGCCCATCCTACCACAAAAGGCTCGCCAAAACCTTGAAACAAACTGGGAACCTCTGTCAGAAACAATATTCTCAGGAATGCCATGCAACCGAACCACATGCTGAAAGAACAAAGGTACCAAATCAGAGGAGGAAGGCAATTTAGCCAAGGGCACCAGATGGACCATTTTAGAAAAGCGATCACAGACCACCCAAATGACTGACATCTTTTGAGAAACGGGAAGGTCAGAAATGAAATCCATCGAAATATGTGTCCAAGGCCTCTTTGGGACCGGCAAGGGCAAAAGCAACCCACTGGCACGAGAACAGCAGGGCTTAGCCCTAGCACAAATCCCACAGGACTGCACAAAAGTACGTACATCCCGTGACAGAGATGGCCACCAGAAGGATCTAGCCACTAACTCTCTGGTACCAAAGATTCCAGGATGACCAGCCAACACCGAACAATGAAGTTCAGAGATAAGTTTATTAGTCCACCTATCAGGGACGAACAGTTTCTCTGCTGGACAACGATCAGGTTTATTCGCCTGAAATTTTTGCAGCACCCGCCGCAAATCAGGGGAGATGGCAGACACAATGACTCCTTCCTTGAGGATACCTGCTGGCTCAGATAAACCCGGAGAGTCGGGCACAAAACTCCTAGACAGAGCATCCGCCTTCACATTTTTAGAGCCCGGAAGGTACGAAATCACAAAGTCGAAGCGGGCAAAAAATAACGACCAACGGGCCTGTCTAGGATTCAAGCGCTTGGCAGACTCGAGATAAGTCAAGTTCTTATGATCAGTCAATACCACCACGCGATGCTTAGCTCCTTCAAGCCAATGACGCCACTCCTCAAATGCCCACTTCATGGCCAGCAACTCTCGATTGCCCACATCATAATTACGCTCAGCGGGCGAAAACTTCCTGGAAAAGAAAGCACATGGTTTCATCACTGAGCAATCAGAACCTCTCTGTGACAAAACCGCCCCTGCTCCAATCTCAGAAGCATCAACCTCGACCTGGAACGGAAGAGAAACATCTGGCTGACACAACACAGGGGCAGAACAAAAACGACGCTTCAACTCCTGAAAAGCTTCCACAGCAGCAGAAGACCAATTAACCAAATCAGCACCCTTCTTGGTCAAATCGGTCAATGGTTTGGCAATGCTAGAAAAATTACAGATGAAGCGACGATAAAAATTAGCAAAGCCCAGGAACTTTTGCAGACTTTTCAGAGATGTCGGCTGAATCCAATCCTGGATGGCTTGGACCTTAACTGGATCCATCTCGATAGTAGAAGGGGTAAAGATGAACCCCAAAAATGAAACTTTCTGCACACCGAAGAGACACTTTGATCCCTTCACAAACAAAGAGTTAGCACGCAGGACCTGAAAAACCATTCTGACCTGCTTCACATGAGACTCCCAATCATCTGAGAAGATCAAAATGTCATCCAAGTAAACAATCAGGAATTTATCCAGATACTCACGGAAGATGTCATGCATAAAAGACTGAAACACAGATGGAGCATTGGCAAGTCCGAACGGCATCACTAGATACTCAAAATGACCCTCGGGCATATTGAATGCAGTTTTCCATTCATCTCCTTGCCTGATTCTCACCAGATTATACGCACCACGAAGATCTATCTTAGTGAACCAACTAGCCCCCTTAATCCGAGCAAACAAGTCAGATAACAATGGCAAGGGATACTGAAATTTAACAGTGATCTTATTAAGAAGGCGGTAATCAATACACGGTCTCAGCGAACCATCCTTCTTGGCTACAAAGAAGAACCCTGCTCCCAGTGGTGATGACGATGGGCGAATATGTCCCTTCTCCAGGGATTCCTTCACATAACTGCGCATAGCGGCGTGTTCGGGCACGGATAAATTAAATAATCGACCTTTAGGGAATTTACTACCAGGAATCAAATTGATAGCACAATCACAATCCCTATGCGGAGGTAGAGCATCAGACTTGGGCTCTTCAATTACATCCTGATAATCAGACAAGAACTCTGGGACCTCAGAAGGGGTGGATGATGAAATCGACAAAAATGGAACATCACCATGTACCCCCTGACAACCCCAGCTGGATACCGACATGGAATTCCATTCCAATACTGGATTATGGGTTTGTAGCCATGGCAACCCCAACACGACCACATCATGCAGATTATGCAACACCAGAAAGCGAATAACTTCCTGATGTGCAGGAGCCATGCACATGGTCAGCTGGGCCCAGTATTGAGGTTTATTCTTGGCCAAAGGTGTAGCATCAATTCCTCTCAATGGAATAGGACACCGCAAAGGCTCCAAGAAAAACCCACAACGTTTAGCATAATCCAAATCCATCAGATTCAGGGCAGCGCCCGAATCCACAAACGCCATGACAGAAAACGACGACAAAGAGCATATCAAGGTAATGGACAGAAGGAATTTGGACTGTACAGTACCAATGACGGCAGACCTAGCGGACCGCTTAGTGCGCTTAGGACAATCAGAAATAGCATGAGTGGAATCACCACAGTAGAAACACAGACCATTCAGACGTCTGTATTCCTGCCGTTCAACTCTAGTCATAGTCCTATCGCACTGCATAGGCTCAGGTTTAACCTCAGGCAGTACCGCCAAATGGTGCACAGATTTACGCTCGCGCAAGCGTTGACCGATCTGAATGGCCAAAGACAAAGACTCATTCAAACCAGCAGGCATAGGAAATCCCACCATGACATCCTTAAGAGCCTCAGAGAGACCCTTTCTGAACAAAGCTGCCAGCGCAGATTCATTCCACTGAGTGAGTACTGACCATTTCCTAAATTTCTGACAATATACTTCTATATCATCCTGACCCTGGCACAAAGCCAGCAAATTTTTCTCAGCCTGATCCACTGAATTAGGCTCATCGTACAGCAATCCGAGCGCCAGGAAAAACGCATCGACACTACTCAATGCAGGGTCTCCTGGCGCAAGAGAAAATGCCCAGTGTTTAGGGTCGCCGCGCAAAAAAGAAATAATAATCAAAACCTGTTGAATAGGATTACCAGAAGAATGAGGTTTCAAGGCCAGAAATAGCTTACAATTATTTTTGAAACTTAGAAACTTAGTTCTATCTCCAAAAAACAAATCAGGAATAGGAATTCTTGGTTCTAACATAGATTTCTGATCAACAGTATCTTGAATTTTTTGTACATTTATAACGAGATTATCTATTGAAGAGCACAGACCCTGAATATCCATGTCCACACCTGTGTCCAGAATCACCCAAATGTCTAGGGGAAAAAAAAAAAAGTGAACACAGAGCAGAAAAAAAAAAAAATGATGTCAGAACTTTTTCTTTCCCTCTATTGAGAATCATTAGTTAGGCTCCTTGTACTGTTATGTTTGCTAATGACAGGTGTTATGAAGGCAATCCAGAAACACAGTGTGCTTAGCGATCAGAGCGCACACAGTGATCTGACAAATACCCAAAAATACAAGAACGAGCTCTGAGACGTGGAAACTCTGTAGACTGCACACCTGATCCTATCCTAAACACAACTAAAAGCGGCTGTGGATTGCGCCTAACAACTACCTAGGCAACTCGGTACAGCCTAAGAAACTAGCTAGCCTGAAGATAGAAAAATAGGCCTGACTTGCCCCAGAGAAATTCCCCAAAGGAAAAGGCAGCCCCCCACATATAATGACTGTGAGTAAGATGAAAAGACAAAACGTAGGGATGAAATAGATTCAGCAAAGTGGGGCCCGATATTCTAGGACAGAGCGAGGACAGTAAAGCGAACTTTGCAGTCTACAAAAAACCCTAAAGCAAAACCACGCAAAGGGGGCAAAAAAAAAACCCACCGTGCCGAACTAACGGCACGGCGGTACACCCTTTGCGTCTCAGAGCTTCCAGCAAAACAAAAGACAAGCTGGACAGAAAAAAAGCAACAAAAAAGCAAAAAGCACTTAGCTATACAGAGCAGCAGGTCACAGGAACAATCAGGAGAAGCTCAGATCCAACACTGAAACATTGACAAGGAGCAAGGATAGCAGCATCAGGCGGAGTTAAGTAATGAAGCAGTTAACGAGCTCACCAGAACACCTGAGGGAGGAAGCTCAGAAGCTGCAGTACCACTTGTGACCACAGGAGTGAATTCAGCCACAGAATTCACAACAGGGCTTATTTTAGGTATCCCACTGCTCTTCAATATACCATGAACTGCAGGGATTTATGTATATCCCGCTTACAGCTCCACTTGAAACTTGCAGCTCTCTGCAGAGAGGCAGAGAAACTACTACAACTGTTAAACCTACATGACATCGTCTACCTCATCCTTGACTTGGACCTCAGCTTCCTGGTTCAAGGTAATACTTTGCTTTTCTATTTCATTTCTGTTATTTTCATTAGTTCCCCTTAAAAATTAAAAAAATAATAATAAAATAAATATAAAAATACCTAAAAAAAAGTGTTGGCAACCTCCTACTTGGACTGTTATACCTACATCACAACGTGTACCTCATCCTTGACTTGGACCTCGGCCTCCTGGTTTAAGATAATTGTTTGGCTTCGTATTTTATTCTCTGTTAATTCCATTAAATTCCCTTAAAAATAAAATTAACAACCCCCCCAAAAAAACAGTTTGGGCTACTTCCTACTTCACGCCTTACATGTACAGTGGGGCAAAAAAGTATTTAGTCAGTCAGCAATAGTGCAAGTTCCACCACTTAAAAAGATGAGAGGCGTCTGTAATTTACATCATAGGTAGACTTCAACTATGGGAGACAAACTGAGAAAAAAAAATCCAGAAAATCACATTGTCTGTTTTTTTATCATTTTTTTTGCATATTATGGTGGAAAATAAGTATTTGGTCAGAAACAAACAATCAAGATTTCTGGCTCTCACAGACCTGTAACTTCTTCTTTAAGAGTCTCCTCTTTCCTCCACTCATTACCTGTAGTAATGGCACCTGTTTAAACTTGTTATCAGTATAAAAAGACACCTGTGCACACCCTCAAACAGTCTGACTCCAAACTCCACTATGGTGAAGACCAAAGAGCTGTCAAAGGACACCAGAAACAAAATTGTAGCCCTGCACCAGGCTGGGAAGACTGAATCTGCAATAGCCAACCAGCTTGGAGTGAAGAAATCAACAGTGGGAGCAATAATTAGAAAATGGAAGACATACAAGACCACTGATAATCTCCCTCGATCTGGGGCTCCACGCAAAATCCCACCCCGTGGGGTCAGAATGATCACAAGAACGGTGAGCAAAAATCCCAGAACCACGCGGGGGGACCTAGTGAATGAACTGCAGAGAGCTGGGACCAATGTAACAAGGCCTACCATAAGTAACACACTACGCCACCATGGACTCAGATCCTGCAGTGCCAGACGTGTCCCACTGCTTAAGCCAGTACATGTCCGGGCCCATCTGAAGTTTGCTAGAGAGCATTTGGATGATCCAGAGGAGTTTTGGGAGAATGTCCTATGGTCTGATGAAACCAAACTGGAACTGTTTGGTAGAAACACAACTTGTCGTGTTTGGAGGAAAAAGAATACTGAGTTGCATCCATCAAACACCATACCTACTGTAAAGCATGGTGGTGGAAACATCATGCTTTGGGGCTGTTTCTCTGCAAAGGGGCCAGGACGACTGATCCGGGTACATGAAAGAATGAATTGGGGCCATGTATCGTGAGATTTTGAGTGCAAACCTCCTTCCATCAGCAAGGGCATTGAAGATGAAACGTGGATGGGTCTTTCAACATGACAATGATCCAAAGCACACCGCCAGTGCAACGAAGGAGTGGCTTCGTAAGAAGCATTTCAAGGTCCTGGAGTGGCCTAGCCAGTCTCCAGATCTCAACCCTATAGAAAACCTTTGGAGGGAGTTGAAAGTCCGTGTTGCCAAGCGAAAAGCCAAAAACATCACTGCTCTAGAGGAGATCTGCATGGAGGAATGGGCCAACATACCAACAACAGTGTGTGGCAACCTTGTGAAGACTTACAGAAAACGTTTGACCTCTGTCATTGCCAACAAAGGATATATTACAAAGTATTGAGATGAAATTTTGTTTCTGACCAAATACTTATTTTCCACCATAATATGCAAATAAAATGTTAAAAAACAGACAATGTGATTTTCTGGATTTTTTTTCCTCAGTTTGTCTCCCATAGTTGAGGTCTACCTATGATGTAAATTACAGACGCCTCTCATCTTTTTAAGTGGTGGAACTTGCACTATTGCTGACTGACTAAATACTTTTTTTGCCCCACTGTACATCACTGCATCCAATTGGACATCAGAGTCTCAGATCAAGATTTTTTTTTTTAATTTTATTTTAAGTCGATGCCCTATCCCCATTTGTAGAGAGGTGCAAGAACCTTCATCACACCCTAACAACAGAGCCCCTTTAAATAATTTCCCTTTCAACATTTTTTGAAGGGTAATTGTCCTGCTCTTACCCCAATTTGCTTCCATTTGCAACACCCTACCTCTTACTATTACCATACAGCACAAAACTTCAGACTCTTCATTGCCTTTTCGGGTAAAATTTGAATACGTGTCTGTGTGGGTATTGTTCCCCATACTCTGAGGCTGAAAATTGCTAAAATCTTATCTAGGGGTATTGTTTCCCATGATTTGAAGCTGAAATTTATGAAAATCTTATGTTGGGGTATTATTAACTATGCTCTGAGTCTCAAATTTGTTAAAATCTTTTATTGGAGTATTGATCCCAATATTCTGTGACTGAAATTTAAAAAAAATCTTCTGTTAGAGTATCATGCCCAATGCTCTGTGGCTGAAATTTAGAGTAATCTTCTATGGGAGGTATTGTTCCCATGCACTGAGGCAAAAATATTAGTGTAATCTTCTGTGGGGGCATTGTTCCCCATGCTCCAAGGCTGCAATTAAAAAAAATAAATCTGTGTTGTGTGACAGGGTCACTGGCAATGTATGTTAGGGGAGATATGCATCACGAAGATTGCTATCTTCCATAATGTGAAGCCCAAAAGGCTTACTATGACTTAGAATTGCAGAATTCCAAGAAATACATCAAGCTGAAAAACAAAATCTTTGAACGCTTGGGAGTAACTATGTTGGTTAGAGCCCAACGATTCCACCACTGGACATATGCTGGTGACAAATCCCGTCGCTCACAGATGTTGCTTTCTAATCTAGTCTAGAAGTGGTTGCAGCCAGAGTCATTTACTCCGGCCCAGATGGGCGAGTGTGTGGTGATGGACAGATTCATCCACTCCCTTCCCAAGCCGGTGCAGACCTGGTGCCCAGGGTGACCCTCTGAACACGGATGAACTGGTTGGCCTAATGGAGAGGTACCAGGTTGTCGCAAAATCCCAAACAAGACATCATCACTTCCCTGGAATACCCAAAAGGGGGGGCTCATCACTAAGGGCATCTAGAGCCTCAAACAGGGGACATCCAAATTCAGCTGAGAATCCCCCAAAGACTGTTGTTAAGCCTGTGGTCTGTTGGCAATGTCACAATCTTGGACATATAGCCACCCGGTGTCACTTGCCCCCTGATGGACTGCAATATAAGGTGGCGTTGTTTCTACTCTGCCTATCTGGCCTGTAGTGTAGACAGATTCATCGGGAAGAAACCTCTTAGAAATTGAACTTGGATAAGTTTCCACTGTGTGCTCTTGCTGAGAGGAAGATGAGATGGTGATCGAGGAGACGAACCTCCCTGAGTTGAGAATGGCTGTAGAAGACTTTAGGACTGCTCAAATTAGAGACCATACCTTAAAGAGGGCGTTTGACAGTGTTTCTGTCTGTAATGGGGTTGCTCAAGAGCCAGGGGCAGCTACCAGATTCCCACACTTTGCACTCAATGGGGAGTTGTATCGGGTGACAAAACTGCAGGGAGGGGAACTTGTGGATCAGCACTTGGCTCCAGGTTCCTATTGGCTGAGTGTTTTGACATGGTCCATTCGCATGTATTGTGGACACACCTGGGTGTGGAAAAAACTCAGAAGAAGACAATGTGGAGGTTCTTTTCGCCCACATGCTACCAGGAGATCCTAAATTATTGTAGGTCCTGCTCTACCTCCCAGGTAACTGCTCCCTCTTCCAATTTAATTAGTCCACTAGTCCCGTTACCTGTTACAGAGGTCCCATTTGAGAGAACTGTGATTGCCCTAGCAGGTCCCCTAGTTAAGTTTGCATGGGAACATCAATACATCCTTGTGGTTATGGACTATGCAACCCATTACCCAGAGGCTGTACCACTATGGAACTCATACGCCAAGTGTATAGCCCAATAGCTTGTCCATATTTTTTCTAGGACCGGCCTGCCAAAGGAGATCTTGATGGACCAAGGGATACTATTCATGAGCAAGATGATAAAGGAGATATGTAAGGTCATGCATATTGCCCAGCTGCGTACCTCAGTATACCGTCCACAGATGACCTTGTGGAGTGCTTCAATAAGACCTTAAAATCTATGCTCAAGAAGGTCATTGAGAAATATGGTCGAGACTGTGACTGCCTGTTTCCATTTCTGCTCTTCTCTGTCAGGGAAGTTCCTCAAGCCTCTACTGGTTTCTTTCCATTCAAGCTCCCGTATAGCCGACATCCGCGAGGGCTCCTGGATATTGCCAAGAATACCTGGGAAGATGAGGTTACGCCCACCTGGAGCATCATAGAGCACGTCACCCAGATGCAGGAGAGAATGTTGAAAGTGATGCCTATCGTGAAAGCGCATCTACTCCAGGCACAGAAGACACAGGCAATGGTGTATAACCGATCAGTGAGGCAAAGGCAGTTCCAGCCTGGGGACTGCCTACTGATGCTTATCCCCGTGGTTGAGAGTGAGTTCCTAGCCAAGGGGCAAAGCTCATATGAGGTGGTGGAGAAACTGGGTAAGGGTAATTACAAGGTCTACCAGCCAGGAAGAAGGATATCCTGACCTAAATTAATAGCACTAGGCATATATGATGCTGTTAGTTCATCTTGACTCACATTTTTGTTGTGAACTGTGGATATTATAATGCAGAAAAGAAATTTATGGTGGTTCAAACTTTCTTTTAGTTTATTATATTTATCTCCAATTTGAAACACGTGATGTATTCTCCAGCTTGTTCACCAATCAAAGATCATTATCTTAGATGAAAAGTACAGACAGTAATAATTTAAGCTATTTTCATTATGTGTCCAATAACTTATGACTGAAAGACTTGTACTTTTTATCGTTTCATGATGTTCTCATAAGGATTGCAAAGAACATCAAATGTATTTCTTTTCAGGTTTTGCCTGAAGCACCATTTGATCTTTTCCTTGTATTTCTTCCTCTTGATGTCAACTTTTTATTACTGACTAATCTCATATTGTGGCCTTAACTTCATTTGTGATAAACATTAGTCTACCTATACAGGTGTCTGTATGTTCCAGGTTGGTAAATTAAATAGTGTGTCAACACTTCTTAAGGTACCTTCACACATAACGATATTGTTAACGATATCGTTGCTATTTGTGACGTAGCAACGATATCGTTAATGAAATCGTTCTGTGTGACAGCGACCAACGATCAGGCCCCTGCTGGGAGATCGTTGGTCGCTGAACAAAGTCCAGAACTTTATTTCGTCGCTGGACTCCCTGGAGACATCGCTGGATCGGCGTGTGTGACACCGATCCAGCGATGTCTTCACTGGTAACCAGGGTAAACATCGGGTAACTAAGCGCAGGGCCGCGCTTAGTAACCCGATGTTTACCCTGGTTACCATGCTAAAAGTAAAAAAAAACAAACACTAGATACTTACCTACCGCTGCCTGTCCTCCAGCACTGTGCTCTGCACTCCTCCTGTACTGTCTGTGAGCCGGAAAGCAGAGCGGTGACGTCACCGCTCTGCTTTCCGGCTCACAGACAGTACAGGAGGAGAGCAGAGAAGCAGAGCGCAGCGCTGGAGGACAGACAGCGGTAGGTAAGTATCTAGTGTTTGTTTTTTTTACCTTTAGCATGGTATCCAGGGTAAACATCGGGTTACTAAGCGCGGCCCTGCGCTTAGTTACCCGATGTTTACCCTGGTTACCGGCATCGTTGGTCGCTGGAGAGCGGTCTGTGTGACAGCTCTCCAGCGACCAAACAGCGACGCTGCAGCGATCCGGATCGTTGTCGGTATCGCTGCAGCGTCGCTTAATGTGAAGGCGCCTTTAATGAGGTGGAGACAACTTGAAATAGCTTAGATAACTTATCCTAAAACCTTTGTTTAAAAAGGCTATAAAAAATTAATCCTTATGTTATCACAGGCAACAATCTTCGAGAAGGACATGTCCTTGATGTTAAAGAATGTCAAGTGTTCTTTTATAGATGGCCCTGAGAAGGTGTAATACAAAAGGGAGATGCTGTCTTAGATCAGATAACCATATCTGATTTTTAATTGTTACCTTTCCAGGTTCCTTTGATGTTCATTTCATGCACAAGTACTGTTAAGTTACAGAAAAGTACAGAGCACAATGTTATTCTGGTTGTATTGTGTTCTTTTTGTCTTGTTTTGAAAAAGAACTTTTAAAAGAAGGCAAAAGAAATCATGTAGTTAGGTATAGTAAATATACTGTATATACAGTATATATACGGTTGTGTGAATTTTTTTTCCCCCCATCCTGACTTCCTATTCTTTTGCATGTTTGTCACACTTAAGTGTTTCAGATCACCAAATAAATTTCAATATTAGACAAAGATAAAACAAGTAAAAATAAAATGCAGTTTTTCAATGAAGGCCCTGTGTGAAAAAGTGATCCCATCACTTAAAACATAATTAACTGTGGCATATCACATCTTTGAAATGCTGAGCTCAAATTCTATAGCCACTCACAGGCCTAGTTACTGCCACATCTGTTCTGAATGAAGAAATCACTTTAACCCCTTAAGCCCCGAGGGTGGTTTGCACATTAATGACCGGGCCAATTTTTACAATTCTGGCCACTGTCCCTTTATGAGGTTATAACTCTGGAACGCTTCAACGGATCTTGGCGATTCTCAGACTGTTTTCTCGTGACATATTCTACTTTATGATAGTGGTAAAATTATTTGATATTACCTGCGTTTATTTGTGAAAAAACTGAAATTTGGCAAAAATTTAGAAATTTTCGCAATTTTCCAACTTTTAATTATTATGCCCTTCAAGTCGCGGCCCTTTTTCATTTTTGCGTTTTCGTTTTTCGCTCCCCTCCTTCCCTGAGCCATAACCTTTTTATTTTTCCGTCAATATGGTCATGTGAGGGCTTATTTTTTGTGGGACAAGTTGTACTTTTGAAAGACACCATTGGTTTTACCATGTCTTTTACTAGAAAATGGGAAAAAAATTCCAAGTGCGGTGAAATTGCAAAAAAAGTGCAATCCCACACTTGTTTTTTGTTTGGCTTTTTTGCTAGGTTCACTAAATGCTAAAACTAACCTTCCATTATGATTCTCTAGGTCATTACGAGTTCATAGACACCTAACATGTCTAGGTTATTTTTTATCTAAGTGGTGAAAAAAAATTCCAAACTTTGCTAAAAAAAAAAAAAAAAAAAAAAAAAAAAAGTGCCATTTTCCGATACCCGTAGCGTCTCCATTTTTCGTGATCTGGGGTCGGGTGAGGGCTTATTTTTTGCGTGCCGAGCTGATGTTTTTAATGATACCATTTTTGCGCAGATACGTTCTTTTGCTCGCCCGTTATTGCATTTTAATGCAATGTCGCGGCGACCAAAAAACGTAATTCTGGCGTTTCGGATTTTTTTCTCGCTACGCCGTTTAGCGATCAGGTTAATGCTTTTTTTTAGTTGATAGATCGGGCGATTCTGAACACGGCAATACCAAATACGTGTAGGTTTTTTTTTTTTTTATTGTTTTATTTAGGATGGGGCGAAAGGGGGGTGATTTAAACTTTTATATTTTTTATATTTTTTTCATATTTTTAAAAACATTTTTTTTTTACTTGTGCCATGCTTCAATAGCCTCCATGGGAGGCTAGAAGCTGGCACCACTTGATCGGCTCTGCTACATAGCAGCGATCATCAGATCGCTGCTATGTTGCAGAAATGGAGGTGTGCTGTGAGCGCCGACCAAAGGGGGGCGCTCACAGCCACCGGTGATCAGTAACCATAGAGGTCTCAAGGACCTCTATGGTTACCTTCCTGATGCATCGCCGACCCCCGATCATGTGACGGGGGTCAGCGATGACGTCATATCCGGCCGCCCGGCCGGATGCGGTAGTTAAATGCCACTGTCTGTGTTTGACAGCGGCATTTAACAGGTTAATAGCGGCGGGTGAATAGCGATTTCACCCGCCGCTATTGCGCGCACATGTCAGCTGTACAAAACAGCTGACATGTCGCGACTTTGATGTGGGCTCACCGCCGGAGCCCACATCAAAGGGGGAGACACGATTTGAGCAGTACATGTACTGCTCAAATCACAGAGATATGTCACCCAAAATTCTTAATAAGTAACATTTCCCACAAGTCTACTTTACATCAGAACAATTTTGAAAACAAATTTTTTTTTGTTAGGGAGTTATAAGGGTTAAAAGTTGACCAGCAATTTCTCATTTTTACAACAAAATTTACAAAACCATTTTTTTTAGGGACCACCTCACATTTGAAGTCACATTTAGGGGTCTATATAGCAAAAAATATCCAAAAGTGACACCATTCTAAAAACTGCACCCCTCAAGCTGATCAAAACCACATTCAAGAAGTTTATTAACCTTTCAGGTGCTTCACAAGAGCTAAAGCAATGTTGAAGGAAAAAATGAAAATGTAACTTTTTAGTCACGAAAACGATATTTTAGCAATAATTTTTTTATTGTCCCAAAAGTAACAGGAGAAATTGGACTGCAAAAGTTGTTGTCCAATTTGTCCTGAGTATGCTGATACCCCATATGTGGGGGGAACCACTGTTTGGGCGCAAGGCAGAGCTTGGAAGGGAAGGAGCGCCGTTTGATTTTTCATCCTAAAATTGGCTGGAATTGCGAATTGGAATTGGAATTGGAACTTCACAGAAGTTTATGAAAATAAAAAGTCATATTTTTTCCACAAACATGATCGTTTAGTCCCCAATTTTTTATTTTCCCAAAGGTAACAGGAGAAATTAGACTGCAAAAGTTGTTGTCCGATTTGTCCTGAGTATGCTGATACCCCATATGTGAGAGGGAAACAATGTTTGGGCGCATGGCAGGGCTCGGAAGGGAAGGAGCGCTGTTTGATTTTTTCAATCCTAAAATTGGTTGGAATTGCGATCGGACGCCATGTTGCGTTTGACGAACCCCTGATGTGCCTAAACAGTGGAAACCCAACACAAGTGACCCCATTTTGGAAACTAGACCCCCAAAGGAACATATGTAGATGTGTGATGAGCACTTTGAACCCCCAGGCGCTTCACAGATGTTTATAACGCCATGGCGTGAAAATAAAGAATCATATTTTTTCCATAAGCATGATCGTTTAGTCCCCAATTTTTTATTTTCCCAAAGGTAACAGGAGAAATTGGACTGCAAAAGTTGTTGTCCAAATTGTCCTGAGTACGCTGATACCCCATATGTGGGGGGAAACCACTGTTTCGGCACATGGCAGGGCTCGGAAGGGAAGGAGCGCCATTTGAATTTTTCAACCTAAAATTGGCTCGAATTGCGATTGGACGCCATGTTGCGTTTGACGAGCCCCTGATGTGCCTAAAGAGTGGAAACCCCCCATAAGTGATCCCAATTTAGAAACTAGACCCCCTAAGCAACTTGTCTAGATTAGGGTTGAGCGAAACGGATCGGACCATTTCAAAAATCGCCGACTTTTGGCAAAGTTGGGTTTCGTGAAACCCGACCCAATCCTAGTGTGGGATCGGCCATGAGGTCGGCGATCTGCGCGCTAAAGTCGCGTTTCGTATGACGCTTTCAGCACCATTTCTCATCCAATGAAGGAGGACGCAGAGTGTGGGCAGCGTGATGACATAGGTCTCGGTCCCCACCATCTTAGAGAAGGGCATTACAGTGATTGGCTTGCTTTCTGTGGCGCCACAGGGGCTATAAAGGGGCGTGCACGCCGGCCGCCATCTTACTTCTGCCGATCTTAGCATAGGGAAAGGTTGCTGCAGCTTCATCAGAAGAAGGGATATAGTTAGGGAGGGAAGACAAACCCCCAAACCGCTTGTGCTGTAGCAATTTCCACTGTCCAACACCACCTTTTCTTTGCAGGGACAGTGGACTTTTTTTTGTGCATCAGCGCTGTAGCTTATTAGGCTGCCCTATAAGGCTCCCTGATTGCTGCATTGCTGTTTGTATGCCGCTGTGCAAACCAACTGATTTTTTAAAAGCAAAAATCCTGTTGCTCCTTTCTGCACAGTTCTCTTGTTTCTTTGTCCACACTTTTGTGTGCAGCAGTCCTTTTTATTGCTGCCATACTTGTCCTTTGATCATTGTAGGGAGATTGAAATTGTACTACAGCCCTTGTATTTTTTGATATATCTGCCAGCCACATTGTGCCACTTACATTGTGTAGTGTAATACACAGGGCCTGTTTTTTGCTGCAGTCTCCCCCCCAAAAAAGGGAGATTTAAATTGCTAACAAGTTTCTATACATCAGTTCTGTTTGTCGCATATCTGCCAGCCACGTTGTACCACTTACATTGTGTAGTGTAATACACAGGGCCTGTTTTTTGCTGCAGTCTCCCCTCCAAAAAAGGGAGATTTAAATTGCCAACAAGTTTCTATACGTCAGTTCTGTTTGTCGTATATCTGCCAGTCACGTTGTGCCACTTACATTGTGTAGTGCATTACACAGGGCCTGTTTTTTGCTGCAGTCTCCCCTCCAAAAAAGGGAGATTTAAATTGCCAACAAGTTTCTATACGTCAGTTCTGTTTGTCGTATATCTGCCAGCCACGTTGTGCCACTTACTTTGTGTAGTGTAATACACAGGGCCTGTTTTTTGCTGCAGTCTCCCCTCCAAAAAAGGGAGATTTAAATTGCCAACAAGTTTCTATACGTCAGTTCTGTTTGTCGTATATCTGCCAGCCACGTTGTGCCACTTACATTGTGTAGTGTAATACACAGGGCCTGTTTTTTGCTGCAGTCTCCCCTCCAAAAAAGGGAGATTTAAATTGCCAACAAGTTTCTATATGTCAGTTCTGTTTGTCGTATATCTGCCAGCCACGTTGTGCCACTTACTTTGTGTAGTGTAATACACAGGGCCTGTTTTTTGCTGCAGTCTCCCCTCCAAAAAAGGGAGATTTAAATTGCCAACAAGTTTCTATACGTCAGTTCTGTTTGTCGTATATCTGCCAGCCACGTTGTGCCATTTACATTGTGTAGTGTAAAACGCAGTGCCTGTTTTTTGCTGGTCTCCCCCCTAAAAAATGGAAATTTAAATTGCCAACAAGTTTCTATACGTCAATTCTGTTTGTCGTATGTCTGCCAGCCACGTTGTGCCACTTACATTGTGTAGTGTAATACACAGGGACTGTTTTTTGCTGCAGTCTCCCCCCAAAAAAAGGGATGTTTAAATTGACAACAAGTTTATATACACCTTCTACCTTGTTTAACAGTTCCATATAATGGTTGTTATTTTGGTTAGATTTTCCCCAAAAATGAGGAAGTCTGGTGGAAGAGGCCGTGGGCGGTCGTTGCCCGCTGGTACTGATGGTCGTGATGGTGGTGGAGCATCTGGTGGTAGTGGGAAAAGCAAAATAGCACTTAAGGCTGGAGGTGTTGAGCCAGAGTCATCGTCTGGCTACACAAGGCCTCGAAGGCTCCCTTATCTGCGAGTAGGAAAACCGCTTTTAAAGCCGGAGCAGCAGGAAAAAGTTTTGGCTTTCCTTGCTGACTCAGCCTCTAGCTCTTTCGCCTCCTCTTCAGAAAGTTTGAAATATAAAAGCAGCGAGTTGTCAGTGGTTAGAAAGGGAAATAGTTAACAGCCCATTACAAGATAAATCGGAAATGGAGTGCACAGATGCACAGCCACAGCTAGATTATTATGCTGTTCCATTGACTCAGATCACTACATTGCCCTCGCAGTGTACTGAGCCAAAATCTGACCCTGATGAGACTATGGTGCCCCATCCCGAGCGCTATAGCACCTTAAACGGTGACACAGAGGAAGGTGCACATGACATTGAAGAGGAGGTGATATATGACCCAGTTGTTGACCCAGATTGGCAGCCATTGGGGGAACAGGGCGCCGCTGGCAGTAGCTCTGGAGCGGAGGAGGATGATCCGCAGCAGGCATCTACATCGCAACAGCTTTCATCTGGCAGGCCCGTATCTGGCCAAAAACATTTGACAAAACCAAAAACACTTTTAGGACAGTGTGGCCATCCAGTGAAAGGAGAACAGCGTGCAATGCCTGAAAAGGTATTCGATAGTAGGAAGAGTGCAGTGTTGGAATTTTTTAACCAAGATCCGAATGATCAGCACAAAGTTATCTGTAAGAAATGCTCAAAGACGTTTAGCTGAGGGAAGAATGTCCAAAATTTAAATACAACGTGCATGCGTAGACATTTAACCATCATGCACTTGCAAGCCTGGACTAACTACCAAACGTCCCTTACCGTTGGTGCACCCGCTCAGAATTTAGGTAGTCAGCAACGCTACATTGCTTCCCTCACTGTAAGACCACCGGTTAGGACACCACCAAGAGCAAATGTGGAGGTTACGTCGCAAGACCAAAGCAGTCAGGGAATCACAAAGTTCTTGGTAGGAAATACTTTATGTATGCCAACATCATGAATACCATCACCAACCCTCTCTCAATCTGCCATGTCCACCACCACCCCCGCTAGTTCCACCATATGCAACTCTCCAGTCGAGCTCACCCTACAAGAGACTCTAGTTAGGAAAAGGAAGTACTCATCCTCTCATCCGCGTACACAGGGTTTGAACGCCTACATTGCTAGACTAATCTCATTAGAGATGATGCCCTACCGGTTGGTTGAAAACGAAGATTTCAAAGCTCTGATGGCCTACGCAGTACCACGCTATGACCTACCCAGTCGACACTTCTTTGCGAGAAAAGCCATCCAGGCCCTCCACCAGCATGTCAAAGACCGCATTGTCCATGCACTGAGACAATCAGTCAATAGAAAGGTGCACCTCACAACAGATGCATGGAACAGTAGGTATGGCCAGGGATGTTACGTGTCCATCACGGCACACTGGGTTAATGTGGTGGATGCAGGGTCCACAGGGGTCAGCCATAGTGGGACAGTTCTGCCTAGCCCACGGTCTAGGAAACAGTTGGCAGTAGGCGTTCGACACCACTCCTCCTCCTCCTCCAGAAGCGAAAGCTCGTCCACAGAGCGCAGTCGCCCGACCAGTCCATCCGCAGCTGCCAGTGTTGCACACAAGGTGTCACATTACAGAACAGCTAGTGGTAAGCGTCAGCAGGCTGTGTTGGAAATGAAGTGTTTGGGCGACAACAGACACACCGCGGAAGTACTGACCGAGTACTTGCAGCAAGAAACTCAGTCATGGCTGGGCAGTGTACATCTTGAGGCAGGCAAGGTAGTCAGTGATAATGGAAGAAATTTTCTGGCTGCCATAGCCATTTCAGAACTGAAACACATACCTTGCCTGGCTCACACCTTGAACCTGGTGGTGCAGTGCTTCCTGAAAAATTATCCTGGGTTACCAGCCCTGCTCCTGATGGTGCGCAGACTTTGCTCGCACATCCACTGGTCGCCCGAACACTCCAGCCGTATGCTGAAACATCAGCGATCGCTGAAGCTTCCCCAGCACCACCTAATAATCGACGTTGCAACAAGGTGGAACTCCACACTGCACATGCTTCAGAGGCTGTGCGAACAGAGGCGTGCTGTAATGTATTTGTTGGGAGGATACATATACACCGGCAGGCAGTTGGATGGCAGATATGGAGTTGTCTGGCGTGCAGTGGTGGAAGCTACAAGACCTCTGTCAAGTCCTTCAGTGTTTTGAGGAATGCACACGGCTGGTAAGTGCAGACGACGCCATCATAAGCATGAGCATCCCACTAATGCGTCTGCTGATGCAAAGTTTGACGCACATTAAGGAGTAGGCGTCTGCAGCCGAGGATGAGGGAAGCCTTGATGACAGTCAGCCATTGTCTACTCAGGGAACTCTCCTGGACGGTGTGGCGGACAAAGAGGAGGAGGAGGAGGATGATGGGGATGAATATTTATGGGAGGAGGATGCTTCTCAGGGGGCAATAGAAACTGGTGGCGTTGCAAGGTCAGGTACAGGGTTTTTGCGGGCCATAAGTGATGTTGATTTGCAAGAAAGTGCTCCTCAACCCAGCACAAGCACTGAATTGACACCTGGATCATTGGCCCACATGGCTGAGTATGCCTTGCGTATCCTAAAAAGGGACCCCCGCATTATCAAAATGATGACTGATGACGATTACTGGTTGGCCTGCCTCCTGGATCCACGATATAAAGGAAAATTACAAAATATCATGCCACATGAGAACCTTGAGCATATATTGGCTACCAAACAAGCAACTCTTGTAGACCGTTTGGTTATGGCATTCCCAGCACACAGCGGCGGTGATGGTTCTCACACGAGCTGTAGGGGGCAACATGGCAGAGGCGGTAGAGGTGCACAAATCCGAAGTGGCGTTGGACAGAGGGGTTTTATGACCAGGTTGTGGAGTGATTTCGCAATGACCGCAGACACGACAGGTACTGCTGCATCGATTTAAAATGACAGGAGACAGTGTTTGTCCAGTATGGTTACGAACTATTTTTCCTCCCTTATCGATGTTCTCCCTCACAGGTCATTCCCATTTGATTACTGGGCATCTAAAATAGACACCTGGCCTGAATTGGCAGAATGTGCATTACAGGAGCTCGCTTGCCCAGCTGCTAGTGTGCTATCAGAAAGATTCTTCAGTGCTGCTGGTTCAATATTGACCAAAAAAAGGACACGTCTGGCTACCCAGAATGTTGATGATCTAACCTTCATTAAAATGAACCACTCATGGATTTCAAATTATTTTTCCCCACCTTCCCCTGCTGACACGTAGCTTGCCTGAAAAATGTCTTGCTTTTGGCTTCCTCTTACTGACTGCTCCAATTCCTCCATTTGCAGCTGCTGACTGTCCACCATAGGCCATTTTTATACCTCCCTAAATGGGCTGACTCCCGCCACAGGGCCGTGGTCACCACTAGAGTTGAGCGACCTTGACCTTTTTAGAGTCGAGCCGGGTTTCGCGAAACCCGACTATCTCAAAAGTCGGGTCGAGTGAAATCGGCCGATTATGACGTAAAGTCAGGATCGACCGAAACACGAAACCCAATGCAAGTCAATGGGGCAGCATAGTCGGCAGTGAGTGGGGGCCAGGAAAACACCTAGAGTGCCCATTTTAATGTCAAAACCATCCATTCTTCTTAATGAAGCTTGTCAAGCGTAATTTACCTTATAATAATTGGAAGGCATTTGAAATTGGGGGTCATTTGGCTAAAGTTGTGGTGGGTAGGGCTGGTTCAAGTAATTAGTGGGCCCAGGAAATCTGGACCACGTCACGGCAGTGGAGCAGGGAGAGGTAAGTATTTCAACTTTGCAAGTGCTGTGAACCTGAGCAAGCAGGGGGGGCCCACTCGTTGGCATTGGCACTGGCACAGGGCCCCTCAAAGTACAGCGGTGTGTTTGCACGGCGGGGGCGCCTCCCACCGGCAGCAACACTTTTGCGTACTATGAGAGTCCCTGTGCCAGTGACGTCGCCAACTAGTATTCCTCCCCCCACCTGATGAAGGAACCTGCACTTTCATCTGCACCTTCCTCTTTGTCCCCGTGTAAGGTGGTATGGTATGCGGGAAGAGCAACCTGACTTTCAGCAGGGTCACAATGTTGTTGTGTAGCGTGCACGGGGAATGTTGCGTTATGGGTCAATGTACCAGCAGACTCATCTATCACTGGCTGGGCAATGGGCAGGATGAGGAGGAAACACAGATATAGGCCCAAATAATAAAGTGGGCTAAATGCAGTTCAAAATTGGTAACACAGGAATAACCA
This sequence comes from Ranitomeya imitator, assembly GCF_032444005.1. Taxonomy (NCBI): domain Eukaryota; kingdom Metazoa; phylum Chordata; class Amphibia; order Anura; family Dendrobatidae; genus Ranitomeya; species Ranitomeya imitator. The sequence goes on along the minus strand of NC_091287.1, from coordinate 428,514,231 downwards.
GGGGGCATTGCAGTGGAGGACAACTGGAATGAGAGGCTGACACAGAGAGTAGGCCCAAATCAGTAAGTAGTCGAAATGCAGTTCAAAATTGGCAACCGTAGTAAACAGGCGGCACAGCTTTGTTCAGTGGAGGAGAACAGCAAGGAGTGGCAGACACCGATAGTAGGCCCCAACCCAACTAGTAGGCCAAATGCAGTCTAACATTAACAACTACTTAACGAGCGCCTGAAAACGGAATTTCAGGACAGGAAACCAGGAGAACAGCAAGGAGCGGCAGACACTGTTAGTAGGTCCCAAACCAACTAGTACGCCAAATGCAGTTGTTCCATTTAACCACAATTTAACGAGAGCCTGAAGATAGAAGCTCAGGAAAGGCAACCTGGAGAACACCTTGGAGTGGAACACACCATCTCTCTCCACCCCATACCCATTTTGTAGGCCTAATGCTGTGTAGTTTTCTACAACTACTAAACGAGAGTCGGAAGACCGAAGCAATGGCAAGGCAACCTGGGGAACACCTTGGAGTGTAACACACCATCTCTCTCCACCCGATACCCATTTTGTAGGCCTAATGCAGTGTAGTTTTCTACAACTACTAAATGAGAGTCGGAAGATCGAAGCAATGGCGAGGAAACCTGGAGAACACCTTGGAGTGTAACACACCATCTCTCTCCACCCCATACCCATTTTGTAGGCCTAATGCTGTGTAGTTTTCTACAACTACTAAACGAGAGTCGGAAGACCGAAGCAATGGCAAGGCAACCTGGGGAACACCTTGGAGTGTAACACACCATCTCTCTCCACCCGATACCCATGTTGTAGGCCTAATGCAGTGTAGTTTTCTACAACTACTAAACGAGAGTCGGAAGACCGAAGCAATGGCAAGGCAACCTGGGGAACACCTTGGAGTGTAACACACCATCTCTCTCCACCCGATACCCATTTTGTAGGCCTAATGCAGTGTAGTTTTCTACAACTACTAAACGAGAGTCGGAAGACCGAAGCAATGGCAAGGCAACCTGGAGAACACCTTGGAGTGTAACACACCATCTCTCTCCACCCGATACCCATTTTGTAGGCCTAATGCAGTGTAGTTTTCTACAACTACTAAACGAGAGTCGGAAGATCGAAGCAATGGCGAGGAAACCTGGAGAACACCTTGGAGTGTAACACACCATCTCTCTCCACCCCATACCCATTTTGTAGGCCTAATGCTGTGTAGTTTTCTACAACTACTAAACGAGAGTCGGAAGACCGAAGCAATGGCAAGGCAACCTGGGGAACACCTTGGAGTGTAACACACCATCTCTCTCCACCCGATACCCATGTTGTAGGCCTAATGCAGTGTAGTTTTCTATAACTACTAAACGAGAGTCGGAAGACCGAAGCAATGGCAAGGCAACCTGGGGAACACCTTGGAGTGTAACACACCATCTCTCTCCACCCGATACCCATTTTGTAGGCCTAATGCAGTGTAGTTTTCTACAACTACTAAACGAGAGTCGGAAGACCGAAGCAATGGCAAGGCAACCTGGAGAACACCTTGGAGTGTAACACACCATCTCTCTCCACCCGATACCCATTTTGTAGGCCTAATGCAGTGTAGTTTTCTACAACTACTAAACGAGAGTCGGAAGATCGAAGCAATGGCGAGGAAACCTGGAGAACACCTTGGAGTGTAACACACCATCTCTCTCCACCCCATACCCATTTTGTAGGCCTAATGCTGTGTAGTTTTCTACAACTACTAAACGAGAGTCGGAAGACCGAAGCAATGGCAAGGCAACCTGGGGAACACCTTGGAGTGTAACACACCATCTCTCTCCACCTGATACCCATTTTGTAGGCCTAATGCAGTGTAGTTTTCTACAACTACTAAACGAGAGTCGGAAGACCGAAGCAATGGCAAGGCAACCTGGGGAACACCTTGGAGTGTAACACACCATCTCTCTCCACCCGATACCCATTTTGTAGGCCTAATGCAGTGTAGTTTTCTACAACTACTAAACGAGAGTCGGAAGACCGAAGCAATGGCAAGGCAACCTGGGGAACACCTTGGAGTGTAACACACCATCTCTCTCCACCCGATACCCATTTTGTAGGCCTAATGCAGTGTAGTTTTCTACAACTACTAAACGAGAGTCGGAAGACCGAAGCAATGGCAAGGCAACCTGGGGAACACCTTGGAGTGTAACACACCATCTCTCTCCACCCGATACCCATTTTGTAGGCCTAATGCAGTGTAGTTTTCTACAACTACTAAACGAGAGTCGGAAGATCGAAGCAATGGCGAGGAAACCTGGAGAACACCTTGGAGTGTAACACACCATCTCTCTCCACCCCATACCCATTTTGTAGGCCTAATGCTGTGTAGTTTTCTACAACTACTAAACGAGAGTCGGAAGACCGAAGCAATGGCAAGGCAACCTGGGGAACACCTTGGAGTGTAACACACCATCTCTCTCCACCCGATACCCATTTTGTAGGCCTAATGCAGTGTAGTTTTCTACAACTACTAAACGAGAGTCGGAAGACCGAAGCAATGGCAAGGCAACCTGGGGAACACCTTGGAGTGTAACACAGCATCTCTCTCCACCCGATACCCATTTTGTAGGCCTAATGCAGTGTAGTTTTCTACAACTACTAAACGAGAGTCGGAAGATCGAAGCAATGGCGAGGAAACCTGGAGAACACCTTGGAGTGGAACACACCATCTCTCTACACCCCATACCCAATTTGTAGGCCTAATGCAGTGTAGTTTCCAAGAACTACTAAACGAGAGCCGGAAGATCGAAGCTCAGGAAAGGCAACCTGGAGAACACCTTGGAGTGGAACACACCATCTCTCTACACCCCATACCCAATTTGTAGGCCTAATGCAGTGTAGTTTCCAACAACTACTAAACGAGAGCCGGAAGATCGAAGCTCAGGAAAGGCAACCTGGAGAACACCTTGGAGTTGAACACACCATCTCTCTACACCCCATACCCAATTTGTAGGCCTAATGCAGCCTACTTTCCGACAACTACTAAACGAGAGCATGAAGATCGAAGCTCAGGAAAGGCAACCTGGGGAACACCTTGGAGTGTAACACACCCTCTCTCTACACCACGGAAGGGCTGATTCTTAGGAAGGAAGGCTGTCGGAAAGAAGCAGGGCGCGTCCGAGGGTGATTATATTCTTATTAGGTATATACTCACCCTCGGACGCGCCCTGCTTCTTTATTTGTAATGAATGTTTATTTGCAATGTGGTTTTGACTTACTCTATTTTTTTGGTAAATAATGATTTTATTATTTTCATTGTTTTGCATCTTCTTGGCAATAATATAAAGAAGACGCGACAGGACAACACTCGGTGGATGCCATATCTGTGTTTTAAATTGAAAAAAACTTTCAGTTAACTACTTGCAGGAGAAAGTTATTGTAGCTGGTGGCCATTTTTAGTACTGTACCAGATTTTTGTTGTATGTGTTTGTTTTTAATGTTAAAATGTCTGCATTTGATATCTCTCCAGTATTTTCTTTTTTATAAGCAAAATACTTATTTTTATATTTTCTGATATTGGTTCAAGGGGTACACGGGCAGCAGTAGACAGGTCAGTGGAGGCCTAGTGGAAGGAGGGACCGCAGACAGGCTTCGAAGCCCTAACATAATAAATTGGGCTGGCTGTAGGCAATTTAAAATTGGTTCCAGGGGAACCCGGGCAGCAGTAGACAGGTCAGTGGAGGCCTAGTGGAAGGAGGGACCGCAGACAGGCTTCGAAGTCCTAACATAATAAATTGGGCTGGCTGTAGGCAATTTAAAATTGGTTCCAGGGGAACCCGGGCGGCAGTAGACAGGTCAGTGGAGGCCTAGTGGAAGGAGGGACCGCAGACAGGCTTCGAAGCCCTAACATAATAAATTGGGCTGGCTGTAGGCAATTTAAAATTGGTTCCAGGGGAACCCGGGCAGCAGTAGACAGGTCAGTGGAGGCCTAGTGGAAGGAGGGACCGCAGACAGGCTTCGAAGCCCTAACACAATTAATTGGGCTGGCTGTAGGCAATTTACAATTGGTTCCAGGGGAACACGGGCGGCAGTAGACAGGTCAGTGGAGGCCTAGTGGAAGGAGGGACCGCAGACAGGCTTCGAAGCCCTAACATAATAAATTGGGCTGGCTGTAGGCAATTTAAAATTGGTTCCAGGGGAACCCGGGCAGCAGTAGACAGGTCAGTGGAGGCCTAGTGGAAGGAGGGACCGCAGACAGGCTTCGAAGCCCTAACATAATAAATTGGGCTGGCTGTAGGCAATTTAAAATTGGTTCCAGGGGAACCCGGGCAGCAGTAGACAGGTCAGTGGAGGCCTAGTGGAAGGAGGGACCGCAGACAGGCTTCGAAGCCCTAACATAATAAATTGGGCTGGCTGTAGGCAATTTAAAATTGGTTCCAGGGGAACCCGGGCAGCAGTAGACAGGTCAGTGGAGGCCTAGTGGAAGGAGGGACCGCAGACAGGCTTCGAAGCCCTAACATAATAAATTGGGCTGGCTGTAGGCAATTTACAATTGGTTCCAGGGGAACACGGGCGGCAGTAGACAGGTCAGTGGAGGCCTAGTGGAAGGAGGGACCGCAGACAGGCTTCGAAGCCCTAACATAATAAATTGGACTGGCTGTAGGCAATTTAAAATTGGTTCCAGGGGAACCCGGGCAGCAGTAGACAGGTCAGTGGAGGCCTAGTGGAAGGAGGGACCGCAGACAGGCTTCGAAGCCCTAACATAATAAATTGGGCTGGCTGTAGGCAATTTAAAATTGGTTCCAGGGGAACCCGGGCAGCAGTAGACAGGTCAGTGGAGGCCTAGTGGAAGGAGGGACCGCAGACAGGCTTCGAAGCCCTAACATAATAAATTGGGCTGGCTGTAGGCAATTTAAAATTGGTTCCAGGGGAACCCGGGCAGCAGTAGACAGGTCAGTGGAGGCCTAGTGGAAGGAGGGACCGCAGACAGGCTTCGAAGCCCTAACATAATAAATTGGGCTGGCTGTAGGCAATTTAAAATTGGTTCCAGGGGAACCCGGGCAGCAGTAGACAGGTCAGTGGAGGCCTAGTGGAAGGAGGGACCGCAGACAGGCTTCGAAGCCCTAACATAATAAATTGGCCTGGCTGTAGGCAATTTACAATTGGTTCCAGGGGAACACGGGCGGCAGTAGACAGGTCAGTGGAGGCCTAGTGGAAGGAGGGACCGCAGACAGGCTTCGAAGCCCTAACATAATAAATTGGGCTGGCTGTAGGCAATTTAAAATTGGTTCCAGGGGAACCCGGGCAGCAGTAGACAGGTCAGTGGAGGCCTAGTCGAAGGAGGGACCGCAGACAGGCTTCGAAGCCCTAACATAATAAATTGGGCTGGCTGTAGGCAATTTAAAATTAGTTCCAGGGGAACCCGGGCAGCAGTAGACAGGTCAGTGGAGGCCTAGTGGAAGGAGGGACCGCAGACAGGCTTCGAAGCCCTAACATAATAAATTGGCCTGGCTGTAGGCAATATACAATTGGTTCCAGGGGAACACGGGCGGCAGTAGACAGGTCAGTGGAGGCCTAGTGGAAGGAGGGACCGCAGACAGGCTTCGAAGCCCTAACATAATAAATTGGGCTGGCTGTAGGCAATTTAAAATTGGTTCCAGGGGAACCCGGGCAGCAGTAGACAGGTCAGTGGAGGCCTAGTGGAAGGAGGGACCGCAGACAGGCTTCGAAGCCCTAACATAATAAATTGGGCTGGCTGTAGGCAATTTAAAATTGGTTCCAGGGGAACCCGGGCAGCAGTAGACAGGTCAGTGGAGGCCTAGTGGAAGGAGTGACCGCAGACAGGCTTCGAAGGCCTAACATAAGAAAAATGTCAATACAATGGTATTGACAGTGCCAGGCATTGAAGGATGTCAGCGCATAGACTAAACATTGGTGGAGCTGTGAGAGAAAATTTTGCAAGTGGTAGAGCACTGTTTGACCTGGGGGGGGGGGACTGTCTTGTGGCCGGCGGTACAGGCCCAGGGCCCCTCATATTACAACGGTGTGTCTGACGTTGGGTGCGCACCACCACCGCCAGACACTTTATTGTACTATGAGGGACCTAGTGGCAGTGCCGTCGACCAAAAGCAGGCACACCCACCTCTTCAGACAAACAGTACTCTCACGGGTGCTGGCACCAAGTGGCGATACCACGGCCCCGTGTGGGGACTTTGGCCATTTAGGGAGGTGTTAACATGTCGGATGCTGGACAATCAGGTGCTGCAAATTACGAGATTGGAAAAGTCGTTCAGAATAGTCCACAGGCTTACATAGGAAAGCTAGGTGTCAGCCGGGCAAGGTGGGGCAAAAGATTTCGAAATCCAGTTGTGGTTCATTTTAATGAAGGTTAGATCATCTACATTTTGGGTAGCCAGACGAGTCCTTTTTTCTGTTAGTATTGAACCTGCAGCACTGAATACTCTTTCTGATAGGACACTAGCTGCCGGGCAAGCAAGCTCCTGCAATGCATATTCTGCCAATTCTGGCCAGGTGTCTAATTTTGATGCCCAGTAATCAAATGGGAATGACGGTTGAGAGAGAACGTCGATAAGGGATGAAAAATAGTTAGTAACCATACTGGACAAATGTTGTCTCCTGTCACTTTGAATTGATGCTGCAGTACCTGTCCTGTCTGCGGTCATAGCAAAATCACTCCACAACCTGGTCAGAAAACCCCTCTGGCCAACGACACTTCTGATTTCTGCCCGTCTAACACCTCTGGTCTGCTGGCCCCTGCAGCTCGTGTTAGAACGATCACGGACGCTGTGTGCAGGGAATGCCAGAAGCAAACGGTCAACAAGAGTTGATTGTTTGGTTGCTAATATTAGTTCCAAGTTCTCATGTGGCATTATATTTTGCAATTTGCCTTTATAGCGAGGATCAAGGAGGCAGGCCAACCAGTAATCGTCATCGTTCATCATTTTTGTTATGCGTGTGTCCCTTTTGAGGATACGTAAGGCATAATCCGCCATGTGGGCCAAAGTTCCAGTTCTCAAATCTGTGGTTGTGCTTGGTTCAGGGGCAGTTTCAGGCAAATCCACGTCACTTGTGTCCCTCCAAAAACCAGAACCCGGCCTTGCTGCGCCAACAATTTCCACTGGCCCCGGAAAAGCTTCCTCATTAAAAATATAATCATCCCCATCATCCTCCTCGTCCTCCTCCTCCTCTTCGCCCGCTACCTCGTCCTGTACACTGCCCTGGCCAGACAATGGCTGACTGTCATCAAGGCTTTCCTCTTCCTCAGCTGCAGACGCCTGATCCTTTATGTGCGTCAAACTTTGCATCAGCAGACGCATTGGGGGGATGCTCATGCTTATTATGGCGTTGTCTGCACTAACCAGCCGTGTGCATTCCTCAAAACACTGAAGGACTTGACACATGTCTTGAATCTTCGACCACTGCACACCTGACAACTCCATGTCTGCCATCCTACTGCCTGCCCGTGTATGTGTATCCTCCCACAAAAACATAACAGCCCGCCTCTGTTCACACAGTCTCTGAAGCATGTGCAGTGTTGAGTTCCACCTTGTTGCAACGTCTATGATTAGGCGATGCTGGGGAAGGTTCAAAGAACGCTGATAGGTCTGCATACGGCTGGAGTGTACGGGCGAACGGCGTATATGTGAGCAAAGTCCACGCACTTTGAGGAGCAGGTCGGATAACCCCGGATAACTTTTCAGGAAGCACTGCACCACCAGGTTTAAGGTGTGAGCCAGGCAAGGAATGTGTTTCAGTTGGGAAATGGAGATGGCAGCCATGAAATTCCTTCCGTTATCACTCACTACCTTGCCTGCCTCAAGATCTACAGTGCCCAGCCACGACTGCGTTTCTTTCTGCAAGAACTCGGACAGAACTTCAGCCCAAACACTTCATAGCCAATACAGCCTGCTGACGTTTGCCAGTAGCTGCCCCATAATGGGAGACCTGGTGTGCAACAGTGGCAGCTGCGGATGGAGTGGTTGTGCGACTGCGGTCTGTGGACGAGGTCTCGCTTCTGCAGGAGGACGAGGAGGAGGAGGAGGGGGTGCGAATGGCTACAGCCAACTGTTTCCTAGACCGTGGGCTAGGCAGAACTGTCCCAAACTTGCTGTCCCCTGTGGACCCTGCATCCACCACATTTACCCAGTGTGCCGTGATGGACACGTAACGTCCCTGGCCATGCCTACTGGTCCATGCATCTGTTGTCAGATGCACCTTTGTGCTCACAGATTGCCTGAGTGCATAGACGATGCGCTCTTTAACATGCTGGTGGAGGACTGGGATGGCTTTTCTGGAAAAAAAGTGTCGACTGGGTAGCTCGTAGAGTGGTACAGCGTAGTCCATCAGGGCTTTGAAAGCTTCGCTTTCAACTAACCGGTAGGGCATCATCTCTAACGAGATTAGTCTAGCTATGTGGGCGTTCAAACCCTGTGTACGCGGATGCGAGGCTAAGTACTTCCTTTTTCTAACCATAGTCTCATGTAGCGTGAGCTGGACTGGAGAGCTGGAGATCGTGGAACTAGCGGGGGTGCCGGTGGACATGGCAGACTGAGAGATGGTGGGAGATGGTATTGTTGCCGCCGGTGCCCTAGATGCAGTGTTTCCTACTATGAAACTGGTGATTCCCTGACCCTGACTTCTTTGGCCTGGCAAAGAAACCTGCACAGATACTGCAGGTGGTGCAGAAAATGGTGGCCCTACACTGCCGGAAGGGATGTTGCGTTGATGACTAGCTTCATTGGCCGAGGGTGCTACAACCTTAAGGGACGTTTGGTAGTTAGTCCAAGCTTGCAAATGCATGGTGGTTAAATGTCTATGCATGCAACTTGTATTGAGACTTTTCAGATTCTGCCCTCTGCTTAAGGTAGTTGAACATTTTTGACAGATGACTTTGCGCTGATCAATTGGATGTTGTTTAAAAAAATGCCAGACTGCACTCTTTCTAGCATCGGATACCTTTTCAGGCATTGCAGACTGAGCTTTAACCGGATGGCCACGCTGTCCTCCAACAGGTTTTGACTTTGCCACGCGTTTTGGGCAAGATACGGGCCCGGCAGATGGAACCTGTTGCAATGTTGATGCCTGCTGCGGCCCCTCCTCCTCCGCTTCAGAACTGCTGCCGCCTGCACCCTGTTCCCCCAATGGCTGCCAATCGGGGTCAAGAACTGGGTCATCTATTACCTCTTCTTGTAGCTCGTGTGCAACTTCGTCTGTGTCACCTTGTCGGTCGGTGGTATAGCGTTCGTGATGGGGCAACATAGTCTCATCAGGGTCTGATTCTTGATCAGCACCCTGCGAGGGCAATGTTGTGGTCTGAGTCAAAGGACCAGCATAGTAGTCTGGCTGTGGCTGTGCATCAGTGCACTCCATGTCAGATTCAACTTGTAATGGGCATGGACTGTTAACTGCTTCACTTTCTAAGCCAGGGACGGTATGTGTAAAGAGCTCCATGGAGTAACCCGTTGTGTCGCCTGCTGCATTCTTCTCTGTTGTTGTTTTTGCTGAAGAGGACAAGGAAGCGACTTGTCCCTGACCGTGAACATCCACTAACGACGCGCTGCTTTTACTTTTACCAGTTTCACGAGAGGAGGCAAAAGAGCTAGAGGCTGAGTCAGCAAGATAAGCCAAAACTTGCTCTTGCTGCTCCGGCTTTAAAAGCGGTTTTCCTACTCCCAGAAAAGGGAGCGTTCGAGGCCTTGTGTAGCCAGACGACGAACCTGGCTCCACAGCTCCAGACTTAGGTGCAATATTTTTTTTCCCACGACCACCTGATGCTCCACCACTACCACTACCCTCATTACCAGCTGACAATGAACGCCCCCGGCCATGACCTCTTCCACCAGACTTCCTCATTGTTTTAAAAACGTTACCAAACTAACGGTATTTGTTGCAGTCACACAACTTACACGGTGAGCTATAACTTCAGTATGATTTAGCTACCCCTTTACAGGTGGGTGAGACCACAACGAAAATCAGGCACAATGTTACACACTCTGTTGTTGGTGGCAACAAATGAGAGAGATGCCACACACGCAGGACTGTCACTGAAGCGCAAATGTAAATATTAATCTCCCACTGATTTGTGTTTTTTTTTTTAAAAAGGAGACTTTAGAAAAAAAAAAAATAAATGATTTTTTAAGGAAGAATTTATAAACCAAATAAAATAAAATGATTGTTTCAGGGAGAATTTAGAAAACAAATAAAAAAAAAATAGGCTTTGTAGGGCCCACTGAGTGAGAGAGGACGCACACAGGAGTCAGGAGTGGCACACAAGCCCAGAGGCCAATATTTATCTCCTACTGATTGACTTAGTGATTTTTTCAGGTAGATTTTGGAACCCAAATCAAGCAAAAAAATTAATAGGCTTTCTATGGCCCACAATTGGAGAGAGAGAGATGGCACACCCAGGAGTCAAGACTGGCACACAAGCAGAAAGGGCAATATTAATCTCCCACTGATTTGATTTTTTTTTTTTTTCAGGGAGACTTTAGAAAAAAAAAATACAAAAAAAATGATTTTTTCAGGAATAATTTAGAAACCAAATAAAATAAAATGATTTTTTCAGGGAGAATTTAGAAAACAAATAAAACAAAAAATAGGCTTTCTAGGGCCCACTGAGTGAGAGAGGACGCACACAGGAGTCAGGAGTGGCACACAAGCCCAGAGGCCAATATTTATCTCCCACTGATTGATTTAGTGATTTTTTCAGGTAGATTTTGGAACCCAAATCAAGCAAAAAAATTAATAGGCTTTCTATGGCCCACAATTGGAGAGAGAGAGATGGCACACCCAGGAGTCAAGACTGGCACACAAGCAGAAAGGGCAATATTAATCTCCCACTGATTTGATTTTTTTTTTTTTTTCAGGGAGACTTTAGAAAAAAATAAAAAAAAAATGATTTTTTCAGGAATAATTTAGAAACCAAATAAAATAAAATGATTTTTTCAGGGAGAATTTAGAAAACAAATAAAACAAAAAATAGGCTTTCTAGGGCCCACTGAGTGAGAGAGGACGCACACAGGAGTCAGGAGTGGCACACAAGCCCAGAGGCCAATATTTATCTCCCACTGATTGATTAAGTGATTTTTTCAGGTAGATTTTGGAACCCAAATCAAGCAAAAAAATTAATAGGCTTTCTATGGCCCACAATTGGAGAGAGAGAGATGGCACACCCAGGAGTCAAGACTGGCACACAAGCAGAAAGGGCAATATTAATCTCCCACTGATTTGTTTTTTTTTTGTTTTTTTCAGGGAGACTTTAGAAAAAAAAAAAAATGATTTTTTTCAGGAATAATTTAGAAACCAAATAAAATAAAATGATTTTTTCAGGGAGAATTTAGAAAACAAATAAAACAAAAAATAGGCTTTCTAGGGCCCACTGAGTGAGAGAGGACGCACACAGGAGTCAGGAGTGGCACACAAGCCCAGAGGCCAATATTTATCTCCCACTGATTGATTTATTGATTTTTTCAGGTAGAATTTAGAACCCAAATCAACCAAAAAAATAAATAGGCTTTCTATGGCCCACTATTTGTGAGAGAGATGGCACGCTCAGGACTGCCACACAAGCCCAGAGGCCAATATTAATCTCCCACTTTTTTTTTTTTCCAGGGAAAATTTATAAACCCAATAAAAAAAATAATAAATAGGCTTTCTATGGCCCACTATCTGAGAGAGAGAGATGGCACGCTTAGGACTGGCACACAAGCCCAAAGGCCAATATTAATCTCCCACTGATTGATTTATTGATTTTTTCAGGTAGATTTTGGAACCCAAATCAAGCAAAAAAATAAATAGGCTTTCTATGGCCCACTGAGAGATGGCACACACAGGAGTAAGGAGTGGCACACAAGCCCTGAGGCCAATATTTTTCTCCCACTGATTGATGTAGTGATTTTTTCAGGTAGATTTTAGAACCCAAATCAAGCAAAAAAATAAATAGGCTTTCTATGGCCCACTGAGTGAGAGATGACACAGACAGGGATGGCACTCTAACAGAAATGCCAATCTTAATCTCCCACAAAAAAAAAAAAAAAGGAACTGTCCTTCAATTACTATCTCCCTGCAGTAATCTCAGCCAGGTATGGCAGGCAGCAATAAGGAGTGGACTGATGCACAAATTAAATAAAAAGTGTGGACAAACAAACAAGATAGCTGTGCAGAAAGGAAGGAACAAGAGGATTTGTGCTTTGAAAAAAGCAGTTGGTTTGCACAGCGGCCTACACACAGCAATGCAGCTATCAGGGAGCCTTCTAGGGCAGCCCAATGAGCTACAGCGCTGAGGGGAAAAAAAAAAAAAAATGTAGCTTCCACTGTCCCTGCACACCGAAGGTGGTGTTGGGCAGTGGAAATCGCTACAGCACAAGCGGTTTGGTGGTTAATGGACCCTGCCTAACGCTATCCCTGCTTCTGACGAAGCGGCAGCAACCTCTCCCTAGGCTCAGATCAGCAGCAGTGACATGGCGGTCGGCGGGAACGCCCCTTTATAGCCCCTGTGACGCCGCGGACAGCAAGCCAATCACTGCAATGCCCTTCTCTAAGATGGTGGGGACCAGGACTTATGTCATCATGCTGCCCACACTCTGCGTTTACCTTCATTGGCTGAGAAATGGCGCTTTTCGCGTCATTGAAACGCGACTTTGGCGCGAAAGTCGCGTACCGCATGGCCGACCCCGCACAGGGGTCGGATCGGGTTTCATGAAACCCGACTTTGTCAAAAGTCGGCGACTTTTGAAAATGTTCGACCCGTTTCGCTCAACCCTAGTCACCACTTGGCGCAAGAACCCGTGCGAGTGCCGTTTGCCTGGACAGGTGCGTGTGCCCACTCTTGGGCAACGGCACTGGTACAGGGTCCCTCATAGTACAATGAAATGTCTCTAATGGTGGTGGTGCACAACCAACGTCAAACACACTGTCGTAATAAGAGGGGCCCTGTGCCAGTACCGCTGCCCACGAGGAGATAGTGTTCCCCCCCAGCTCGAACAGTGCTCTACCACTTGCAAAACTTACCTCTCCCTGCTCCACCACTGTGTAGTCTGTGCTGTTAAAGGGAACCTGTCACCCCGAAAATCGCGGGTGAGGTAAGCCCACCGGCATCAGGGGCTTATCTACAGCATTCTGTAATGCTGTAGATAAGCCCCCGATATTACCTGAAAAAGGAGAAAAAGACGTTATATTATACTCACCCAGGGGCGGTCCCGCTGCTGGTCAGGTCAAACGGGCGTCTCTGGTCCGCTGCGGCGCCTCCCATCTTCATTACAAGACATCCTCTTCTGATCTTCAGCCACAGTTCCGGCGCAGGCGTACTTTGCTCTGCCCTGTTGAGGGCAGACAAAGTACTGCAGTGCGCAGGCGCCGGGCCTCTGACCTTTCCGGCGCCTGCGCACTGCAGTACTATCCTCTGCCCTCAAGAGGGCAGAGCAAAGTACGCCTGCGCCGGAGCCGTGGCTGAAGATCAGAAGAGGACGTCTTGTAATGAAGATGGGAGGCGCCGCAGCGGACCGAAGACGCCCATCCGACCTGACCAGCAGCAGGACCGCCCCTGGGTGAGTATAATCTAACGTCTTTTTCTCCTTTTTCAGGTAATATCGGGGGCTTATCTACAGCATTACAGAATGCTGCAGATAAGCCCCTGATGCCGGTGGGCTTACCTCACCCGCGATTTTCGGGGTGACAGGTTCCCTTTAAATCCTTGAATGGCACTGCCAATACAAATTTGTTGATATGATAGATGATAGTAAACATATACAGGGGCCCTGGCCTTCATTTAGACCATTTAATACTTTGCGCCAACTACCACAGTCTGCTATTCAGCAGAGGAGTCCACCCCTGTACCTAGCTATGCCACCTGTTTATTTATGAACAATTTTTTGGCAGACATTTAGCCCACTTTATTATTTTGGCCTAGTAACTGTGTCAGCCTCTCCTTACAGTTGTCCTCCGCTGAACAAAGCTATGCCGCCTGTGTACTCCTGTTACCAATTTTGAACTGCATTTTGCCTACTTACTTATTTGGGTATAGTAACTGTGTCAGCCTCTCATTATAGTTGTCCTCCGACGAACAAAGCAATGCCATCTGTGTACTCCTGTTACCAATTTTGAACTGCATTTAGCCCACTTACTTATTTGGGCCTAGTAACTGTGTCAGCCTCTCATTACAGTTGTCCTCCGCTGAGCAAAGCAATGCCGCCTGTGTACTCCTGTTACCAATTTTGAACTGCATTTAGCCTACTTACTTATTTGGGCCTAGTAACTGTGTCAGCCTCTCATTATAGTTGTCCTCCGACGAACAAAGCAATGCCATCTGTGTACTCCTGTTACCAATTTTGAACTGCATTTAGCCCACTTACTTATTTGGGCCTAGTAACTGTGTCAGCCTCTCATTACAGTTGTCCTCCACTGAACAAAGCTATGCCACCTGTGTACTCCTGTTACCAATTTTGAACCGCATTTAGCCTACTTACTTGTTTGGGCCTAGTAACTGTGTCAGCCTCTCATTACAGTTGTCCTCCACTGAACAAAGCTATGCCGCCTGTGCACTCCTGTTACCAATTTTGAACTGCATTTAGCCTACTTACTTATTTGGGCCTAGTAACTGTGTCAGCCGCTCATTACAGTTGTCCTCCGCTGAACAAAGCAATGTCGCCTGTGTACTCCTGTTACCAATTTTGAACTGCATTTTGCCTACTTACTTATTTGGGCCTAGCAACTGTGTCAGCCACTCCTTACAGTTGTCCTCCACTGAACAAAGCAATGCCGCCTGTGTACTCCTGTTACCAATTTTGAATTGCATTTAGCCTACTTTTTTATTTTGGGCCTACTAAGTCTGTCTGAGACACTTATTACAGTTGTCCTCCACTGAACAAAGCGATGCCGCCTGTGTACTCCTGTTACCAATTTTGAACTGCATTTTGCCTACTTACTTATTTGGGCCTAGTAACTGTGTCATCCTCTCATTACAGTTGTCCTCCGCTGAACAAAGCTATGCCGCCTGTGAACTCCTGTTACCAATTTTGAACTGCATTTAGCCTACTTACTTGTTTGGGCCTAGTAACTGTGTCAGCCACTCCTTACAGTTGTTCTCCGCTGAACAAAGCTATGCCGCCTGTGTACTCCTGTTACCAATTTTGAACTGCATTTAGCCTACTTACTTGTTTGGGCCTAGTAACTGTGTCAGTTTCTCATTACAGTTGTCCTCCACTGAACAAAGCAATGCCGCCTGTGCACACCTGTTACCAATTTTGAACTGCATTTTGCCTACTTACTTATTTGGGCCTAGCAACTGTGTCAGCCTCTCATTACAGTTGTCCTCTGCTGAACAAAGCTATGCTGCCTGTGTACTCCTGTTACCAATTTTTAACTGCATTTAGCCTACTTACTTATTTGGTCCTAGTAACTGTGTCAGCCTCTCATTACAGTTGTCCTCCGCTGAACAAACCTATGCCGCCTGTGTACTCCTGTTACCAATTTTGAACTGCATTTTGCCTACTTACTTATTTGGGCATAGTAACTATGTCAGCCTCTCATTATAGTTGTCCTCCGCTGAACAAAGCTATGCCGTCTGTGTACTCCTGTTACCAATTTTGAACTGCATTTAGCCTACTTACTTATTTGGGCCTAGTAACTGTGATAGCCTCTCATTATAGTTGTCCTCCGACGAACAAAACAATGCCATCTGTGTACTCCTGTTACCAATTTTGAACTGCATTTAGCCTACTTACTTATTTGGGCCTAGTAACTGTGTCAGCCTCTCATTACAGTTGTCCTCCGCTTAACAAAGCAATGCCACCTGTGTACTCCTGTTACCAATTTTGAACTGCATTTAGCCTACTTACTTATTTGGGTCTAGTAACTGTGTCCGCCTCTCATTACAGTTGTCCTCCGCTGAACAAAGCTATGCCGCCTGTGTACTCCTGTTACCAATTTTGAACTGCATTTAGCCTACTTACTTGTTTGGGCCTGTCTCGGTGTCCCCCGCGCTGGTCCGGACCCATCATAGCAGGTAATATGCACAGTGGACCACTGTGTCCACATGCCTCCCTTTACTTTTCTGTGCACTATCTGTGTTACTAGTTAGCCATCTATGACAGCACTGCTGTTAATTTCGTAAGTAGTAGGTGGCTCGCATGAGGCTATGTGTGCTCTGTTACGCTGGCTGGGTGGTTCTGGACCTTTGCTGGGGTCACCGTACCTTGGGTGACTGCTCTTATATGTTGCCTGTGGCATGTACTTTGTCATCTGCTAGTCCCATCTGCACTATTTTGTTTGGTTCGTTGTATGTATTTTAATTGTTTTGTAATAAAGATATTCTTTTAGTGGATTCAGTGACTGCATTTTTCTTTGGTTCTTCTAGTGTAGTCTTGGCAGTTATCCATATTGTCCATGGATGGTGGGTGTGTGTTTAGTAATATATACCATCATTTGTATTATAGCAATTTTCCGCACCACCAATGATGCTTATTAGAATATTTCTGTATACTTACTTATTTGGGCCTAGTAACTGTGTCAGCCTCTCATTACAGTTGTCCTCCGCTGAACAAAGAAATGCCGCCTGTGTACTCCTGTTACCAATTTTGAACTGCATTTAGCCTACTTACTTATTTGGGCCTAGTAACTGTGTCAGCCACTCCTTACAGTTGTCCTCCGCTGAACAAAGCTATGCTGCCTGTGTACTCCTGTTACCAATTTTGAACTGCATTTAGCCTACTTTTTTATTTTAGGCCTACTAAGTCTGTCTGAGACACTTATTACAGTTGTCTGTTATGACCTGATGGTGAGGACAATAATGGACCTGGTGGTTAAGAGCACACGGAATGACCTGATAGTTACTAATAATACAGGACAAGCTCTGAGACGTAGGAACTCTGCTGACCGCAATCCCTAATCCTATCACACACACTAGAAATTGCCGAGGAGCGCTCCTGACGCTCCCTAGGCGCCTCGTCACAGCCTAAGGAACTAGCTAGCCCTAAAGATAGAAAAATAAAGCCTACCTTGCCTCAGAGAAAATCCCCAAAGGAACAGGCAGCCCCCACATATAATGACTGTGAGTTAAGATGAAAATTACAAACACAGAGATGAAATAGATTTAGCAAAGTGAGGCCCGACTTACTGAACAGACAGAGGATAGGAAAGGTAACTTTGCGGTCAGCACAAAAAACTACAAAAAGACCACGCAGAGGGCGCAAAAAGACCCTCCGCACCGACTCACGGTGCGGAGGCGCTCCCTCTGCGTCCCAGAGCTTCCAGCAAGCAAGACAAAAGTCAAAATAGCAAGCTGGACAGAAAAAATAGCAAACAGAGAAAAACAAGCAGGAACTTAGCTTCTGCTGGGAAGACAGGTCACAAGAACGATCCAGGAGCGAACTAGACCAATACTGGAACATTGACAGGTGGCATGGAGCAATGATCTAGGTGGAGTTAAATAGAGCAGCCAGCTAACGAATTAACCTCGTCACCTGTGGAAGGAACCTCAGAAGCCGCAGCCCCACTCACAACCACCAGAGGAAGCCCATGGACAGAACCAGCCGAAGTACCATTCATGACCACAGGAGGGAGCTTAACAACAGAATTCACAACACCGAACCCTCACCAGAGCCCCCAGGCCGACCAGGACGAGCCAAATGAAAGGCACGAACCAGATCGGCAGCATGAACATCAGAGGCAAAGACCCAGGAATTATCTTCCTGACCATAACCCTTCCACTTGACCAGGTACTGGAGTTTCCGTCTCGAAATACGAGAATCCAAAATCTTCTCCACCACATACTCCAACTCCCCCTCAACCAACACCGGGGCAGGAGGATCAACGGATGGAACCACAGGCGCCACGTATATCTGCAACAATGACCTATGGAATACATTATGGATGGCAAAAGAAGCTGGAAGGGTCAAACGAAATGACACAGGATTGAGAACCTCAGAAATCTTATACGGACCAATGAAACGAGGCTTAAACTTAGGAGAGGAAACCTTCATAGGAACATAACGAGACGACAACCAAACCAAATCCCCAACACGAAGTCGGGGACCCACAGAGCGCCGGCGGTTAGCGAAACGTTGAGCCTTCTCCTGGGACAATGTCAAATTGTCCACCACATGAGTCCAAATCTGAGCTGGCCCGATTATTAAGGGCGATCTCAGCCAAAGGCAAAAAGGACACCCAATCATCCTGATCAGCAGAAACAAAGCATCTCAGATATGTTTCCAAAGTCTGATTAGTACGTTCGGTTTGGCCATTTGTCTGAGGATGGAAAGCCGAGGAAAAAAACAAATCAATGCCCATCGTAGCACAAAAGGATCGCCAAAACCTCGAAACAAACTGGGAACCTCTGTCCGAAACGATGTTCTCCGGAATGCCATGTAAACGAACCACATGCTGGAAAAACAACGGCACCAAATCAGAGGAGGAAGGCAATTTAGACAAGGGTACCAAATGGACCATCTTAGAGAAGCGATCACAAACCACCCAAATGACCGACATCTTTTGAGAGACAGGGAGATCCGAAATAAAATCCATAGAAATATGCGTCCAGGGCCTCTTCGGGACCGGCAAGGGCAAAAGCAACCCACTGGCACGAGAACAGCAGGGCTTAGCCCAAGCACAAGTCCCACAGGACTGCACAAAAGAACGCACATCCCGCGACAAAGACGGCCACCAAAAGGATCTAGCCACCATATCTCTGGTACCAAAGATTCCAGGATGACCAGCCAACACCGAACAATGAACCTCAGAGATAACTCTACTAGTCCATTTATCAGGGACAAACAGTTTCTCCGCTGGGCAACGGTCAGGTCTATCAGCCTGAAACTTTTGCAGCACCCGCCGCAAATCAGGGGAGATGGCAGACAAAATTACCCCCTCTTTGAGAATACCCGCCGGCTCAGGAACACCCGGAGAGTCGGGCACAAAACTCCTTGACAGGGCATCAGCCTTCACATTCTTAGAGCCCGGAAGGTACGAAACCACAAAATCAAAATGGGAGAAAAGTAGCGACCAACGAGCCTGTCTAGGATTCAACCGTTTGGCAGACTCGAGATAAGTCAAATTCTTGTGATCCGTCAAGACCACCACGCGATGCTTGGCTCCTTCAAGCCAATGACGCCACTCCTCGAATGCCCACTTCATGGCCAACAACTCTCGATTGCCAATATCATAATTGTGCTCAGCAGGCGAAAACTTTCTAGAAAAGAAGGCACATGGTTTCATCACCGAGCCATCAGAACTTCTTTGCGACAAAACAGCTCCTGCTCCAATCTCAGAAGCATCAACCTCGACCTGAAACGGGAGCGAAACATCTGGCTGGCACAACACAGGGGCAGAAGAAAAACGACGCTTCAACTCCTGAAAAGCTTCCACAGCCGAAGAAGACCAATTGACCACATCAGCACCCTTCTTGGTCAAATCAGTCAACGGTTTAGCAACACTAGAAAAATTACTGATGAAGCGACGATAAAAATTAGCAAAGCCCAGGAACTTTTGCAGACTCTTCACAGATGTCGGCTGAGTCCAATCATAAATGGCCTGGACTTTAACAGGGTCCATCTCGATAGTAGAAGGGGAAAAAATGAAACCCAAAAATGAAACCTTCTGAACTCCAAAGAGACACTTAGACCCCTTCACAAACAAAGAATTAGCACGAAGGACCTTGAACACCATTCTGACCTGCTTCACGTGAGACTCCCAATCATCCGAGAAGACCAAAATATCATCCAAATATACAATCAGGAATTTATCCAGGTACTCTCGGAAGATGTCATGCATAAAGGACTGAAATACTGATGGAGCATTGGAAAGCCAGAATGGCATAACCAGGTACTCAAAATGGCCCTCGGGCGTATTTAATGCTGTTTTCCATTCATCACCCTGTTTAATACGAACAAGATTATACGCACCACGAAGATCTATCTTGGTGAACCAACTAGCCCCCTTAATCCGAGCAAATAAATCAGACAGCAGCGGCAAAGGGTACTGAAATTTGACTGTGATCTTATTAAGAAGGCGGTAATCAATACAAGGTCTCAAAGAACCATCCTTCTTGGCCACAAAAAAGAACCCTGCTCCCAATGGCGACGACGAGGGGCGAATATGACCCTTCTCCAAGGATTCCTTTATATAACTCCGCATAGCGGCGTGTTCTGGCACAGATAAATTGAACAGTCGGCCCTTAGGAAACTTACTACCAGGAATCAAATTGATAGCACAATCGCAATCCCTATGAGGAGGTAGGGCACTGGATTTGGGCTCATCAAATACATCCCAGTAATCCGACAAAAACTCCGGGACTTCAGAAGGGGTGGATGACGAAATAGACAAAAATGGAACATCACCATGTACTCCCTGACAACCCCAGCTGGACACAGACATAGATTTCCAATCCAATACTGGATTATGGACCTGTAGCCATGGCAACCCCAAAACGACCACATCATGCAGATTATGCAACACCAAAAAGCGAATATCCTCCTGATGTGCAGGAGCCATGCACATGGTCAATTGGGTCCAGTACTGGGGCTTATTCTTGGCTAAAGGCGTAGCATCAATTCCTCTCAATGAAATAGGATACTGCAAGGGCTCCAAGAAAAAACCACAGCGCCTAGCAAACTCCAAGTCCATCAAATTCAGGGCAGCGCCTGAATCCACAAATGCCATAACAGAATAGGATGACAAAGAGCAAATCAGAGTAACGGACAAAAGAAATTTCGACTGTACCGTACCAATGGTGGCAGACCTAGCGAACCGCTTAGTGTGCTTAGAACAATCGGAGATAGCATGAGTGGAATCACCACAGTAAAAACACAGCCCATTCCGACGTCTGTGTTCTTGCCGTTCAGCTCTGGTCAAAGTCCTATCACACTGCATAGGCTCAGGTCTATGCTCAGATAATACCACCAAATGGTGCACAACCTTACGCTCACGCAAGCGTCGATCGAACTGAATGGCCAAAGACAGACTCATTCAGACCAGCAGGCATGGGAAATCCCACCATGACATCCTTAAGTGCTTCAGAGAGACCCTTTGTGAAAATTGCTGCCAGCGCACATTCATTCCAATGAGTGAGTACAGACCACTTCCTAAACTTCTGACAATATATCTCTACCTCATCCTGACCCTGACACAGAGCCAGCAAGATTTTCTCTGCCTGATCCACTGAATTTGGTTCATCATAAAGCAATCCAAGCGCCAGAAAAAACGCATCAACATCACGCAATGCCGGATCTCCTGGCGCAAGGGAAAATGCCCAGTCTTGAGGGTCGCCACGTAATAAAGAAATAATGATTTTCACTTGTTGAACAGGGTCACCTGAGGAGCGAGGTTTCAAAGCACGAAACAATTCACAATTATTTTTGAAATTCAGAAACTTAGATCTATCCCCAAAAAACAAATCAGGAATTGGAAACCTAGGCTCTAACATCGGATTCTGAACCACAAAATCTTGAATGTTTTGTACCCTTGCAGTGAGATTATTCATACAAGAGGACAGACATAGAATGTCCATATCTACACCTCTATCCTGAACCACCCAGAGGTAAAGGGGAAAAGAGAGACAAAACACACTGCAAAGAAAAAAAAATGGTCTCAGAACTTCTCTTATCCCTCTATTGAGATGCATTAATACTTCAGGCCACCTGTACTGTTATGACCTGGTGGTGAGGACAATAATGGACCTGGTGGTTAAGAGCACACGGAATGACCTGATAGTTACTAATAATACAGGACAAGCTCTGAGACGTGGGAACTCTGCTGACCGCAATCCCTAATCCTATCACACACACTAGAAATAGCCGTGGAGCGCTCCTGACGCTCCCTAGGCGCCTCGTCACAGCCTAAGGAACTAGTTAGCCCTAAAGATAGAAAAATAAAGCCTACCTTGCCTCAGAGAAAATCCCCAAAGGAACAGGCAGCCCCCACATATAATGACTGTGAGTTAAGATGAAAATTACAAACACAGAGATGAAATAGATTTAGCAAAGTGAGGCCCGACTTACTGAACAGACAGAGGATAGGAAAGGTAACTTTGCAGTCAGCACAAAAAACTGCAAAAAGACCATGCAGAGGGCGCAAAAAGACCCTCCGCACCGACTCACGGTGCGGAGGCGCTCCCTCTGCGTCCCAGAGCTTCCAGCAAGCAAGACAAAAGTCAAAATAGCAAGCTGGACAGAAAAAATAGCAAACAGAGAAAAACAAGCAGGAACTTAGCTTCTGCTGGGAAGACAGGTCACAAGAACGATCCAGGAGCGAACTAGACCAATACTGGAACATTGACAGGTGGCATGGAGCAATGATCTAGGTGGAGTTAAATAGAGCAGCCAGCTAACGAATTAACCTCGTCACCTGTGGAAGGAACCTCAGAAGCCGCAGCCCCACTCACAACCACCAGAGGAAGCCCATGGACAGAACCAGCCGAAGTACCATTCATGACCACAGGAGGGAGCTTAACAACAGAATTCACAACAGTTGTCCTCCCCTGAACAAAGCAATGCCGCCTGTGCACTCCTGTTACCAATTTTGAACTGCATTTAGCCTACTTACTTATTTGGGCCTAGTAACTGTGTCAGCCTCTCATTACAGTTGTCCTCTGCTGAACAAAGCTATGCCGCCTGTGTACTCCTGTTACCAATTTTGAACTGCATTTTGCCTACTTACAGTGGGGCAAAAAAGTATTTAGTCAGTCAGCAATAGTGCAAGTTCCACCACTTAAAAAGATGAGAGGCGTCTGTAATTTACATCATAGGTAGACCTCAACTATGGGAGACAAACTGAGAAAAAAAAATCCAGAAAATCACTTTGTCTGTTTTTTTATCATTTTTTTGCATATTAATGGTGGAAAATAAGTATTTGGTCAGAAACAAACAATCAAGATTTCTGGCTCTCACAGACCTGTAACTTCTTCTTTAAGAGTCTCCTCATTCCTCCACTCATTACCTGTAGTAATGGCACCTGTTTAAACTTGTTATCAGTATAAAAAGACACCTGTGCACACCCTCAAACAGTCTGACTCCAAACTCCACTATGGTGAAGACCAAAGAGCTGTCAAAGGACACCAGAAACAAAATTGTAGCCCTGCACCAGGCTGGGAAGACTGAATCTGCAATAGCCAACCAGCTTGGAGTGAAGAAATCAACAGTGGGAGCAATAATTAGAAAATGGAAGACATACAAGACCACTGATAATCTCCCTCGATCTGGGGCTCCACCCAAAATCCCACCCCGTGGGGTCAGAATGATCACAAGAACTGTGAGCAAAAATCCCAGAACCACGCGGGGGGACCTAGTGAATGAACTGCAGAGAGCTGGGACCAATGTAACAAGGCCTACCATAAGTAACACACTACGCCACTATGGACTCAGATCCTTCAGTGCCAGACGTGTCCCACTGCTTAAGCCAGTACATGTCCGGGCCCGTCTGAAGTTTGCTAGAGAGCATTTGGATGATCCAGAGGAGTTTTGGGAGAATGTCCTATGGTCTGATGAAACCAAACTGAAACTGTTTGGTAGAAACACAACTTGTCGTGTTTGGAGGAAAAAGAATACTGAGTTGCATCCATCAAACACCATACCTACTGTAAAGCATGGTGGTGGAAACATCATGCTTTGGGTCTGTTTCTCTGCAAAGGGGCCAGGACGACTGATCCGGGTACATGAAAGAATGAATGGGGCCATGTATCATGAGATTTTGAGTGCAAACCTCCTTCCATCAGCAAGGGCATTGAAGATGAAATGTGGCTGGGTCTTTCAACATGACAATGATCCAAAGCACACCGCCAGGGCAATGAAGGAGTGGCTTCGTAAGAAGCATTTCAAGGTCCTGGAGTGGCCTAGCCATTCTCCAGATCTCAATCCTATAGAAAACCTTTGGAGGGAGTTGAAAGTCCGTGTTGCCAAGCGAAAAGCCCAAAACATCACTGCTCTAGAGGAGATCTGCATGGAGGAATGGGCCAACATACCAACAACAGTGTGTGGCAACCTTGTGAAGACTTACAGAAAACGTTTGACCTCTGTCATTGCCAACAAAGGATATATTACAAAGTATTGAGATGAAATTTTGTTTCTGACCAAATACTTATTTTCCACCATAATATGCAAATAAAATGTTAAAAAAACAGACAATGTGATTTTCTGGATTTTTTTTTCTCAGTTTGTCTCCCATAGTTGAGGTCTACCTATGATGTAAATTACAGATGCCTCTCATCTTTTTAAGTGGTGGAACTTGCACTATTGCTGACTGACTAAATACTTTTTTGCCCCACTGTACATAGTGGATGCTTTCCTGAAACGGAAAGTACTTGCAA
Source organism: Ranitomeya imitator (assembly GCF_032444005.1). Lineage (NCBI taxonomy): Eukaryota > Metazoa > Chordata > Amphibia > Anura > Dendrobatidae > Ranitomeya > Ranitomeya imitator. Next base: position 428,489,936 of record NC_091287.1, on the reverse strand, counting down.
GAGATGATTTGCATAGCTCCGCCTACTGCAAAGGATTCTGGGTAAACCTGCTATTCTTTGTATTATGCTGCTTGCAAGTACTTTCCGTTTCAGGAAAGCATCCACTATGTATTTCCTTTAAGTAGAGGGCTTTTCGGTCTCTTTCGTCCCGCTACATTTAGCCCAACTTGGGTCTCTCCCTAAGGTGGCTAGCATATATGTATCGCTTGCTCACCGAGCCCCACTCCATACAGCCAACCAATTCCAGCCCTGTGCTGATGAGGGCCTAAAGCCCGAAACATGTGTTCACAGGTAGGAATTGGTTGGCTGTGTAAATTTAGAAACTAATCCGCAGCATTGCACGCTTGGCGGTTCCAAGCGCTGTGGATTAGACAGGGGTGGAAAGAGATGATTTGCATAGCTCCGCCTACTGCAAAGGATTCTGGGTAAACCTGCCATTCTTTGTATTATGCTGCTTGCAAGTACTTTCCATTTCAGGAAAGCATCCACTATGTACAGTGGGGCAAAAAAGTATTTAGTCAGTCAGCAATAGTGCAAGTGCCACCACTTAAAAAGATGAGAGGCGTCTGTAATTTACATCATAGGTAGACCTCAACTATGGGAGACAAACTGAGAAAAAAAAATCCAGAAAATCACATTGTCTGTTTTTTTAACATTTTATTTGCATATTATGGTGGAAAATAAGTATTTGGTCAGAAACAAAATTTCATCTCAATACTTTGTAATATATCCTTTGTTGGCAATGACAGAGGTCAAACGTTTTCTGTAAGTCTTCACAAGGTTGCCACACACTGTTGTTGGTATGTTGGCCCATTCCTCCATGCAGATCTCCTCTAGAGCAGTGATGTTTTTGGCTTTTCGCTTGGCAACACGGACTTTCAACTCCCTCCAAAGGTTTTCTATAGGGTTGAGATCTGGAGACTGGCTAGGCCACTCCAGGACCTTGAAATGCTTCTTACGAAGCCACTCCTTTGTTGCCCTGGCGGTGTGCTTTGGATCATTGTCATGTTGAAAGACCCAGCCACGTTTCATCTTCAATGCCCTTGCTGATGGAAGGAGGTTTGCACTCAAAATCTCACGATACATGGCCCCATTCATTCTTTCATGTACCCGGATCAGTCGTCCTGGCCCCTTTGCAGAGAAACAGCCCCAAAGCATGATGTTTCCACCACCATGCTTTACAGTAGGTATGGTGTTTGATGGATGCAACTCAGTATTCTTTTTCCTCCAAACACGACAAGTTGTGTTTCTACCAAACAGTTCCAGTTTGGTTTCATCAGACCATAGGACATTCTCCCAAAACTCCTCTAGATCATCCAAATGCTCTCTAGCAAACTTCAGACGGGCCCGGACATGTACTGGCTTAAGCAGTGGGACACGTCTGGCACTGCAGGATCTGAGTCCATGGTGGCGTAGTGTGTTACTTATGGTAGGCCTTGTTACATTGGTCCCAGCTCTCTGCAGTTCATTCACTAGGTCCCCCCGCGTGGTTCTGGGATTTTTGCTCACCGTTCTTGTGATCATTCTGACCCCACGGGGTGGGATTTTGCGTGGAGCCCCAGATTGAGGGAGATTATCAGTGGTCTTGTATGTCTTCCATTTTCTAATTATTGCTCCCACTGTTGATTTCTTCACTCCAAGCTAGTTGGCTATTGCAGATTCAGTCTTCCCAGCCTGGTGCAGGGCTACAATTTTGTTTCTGGTGTCCTTTGACAGCTCTTTGGTCTTCACCATAGTGGAGTTTGGAGTCAGACTGTTTGAGGGTGTGCACAGGTGTCTTTTTATACTGATAACAAGTTTAAACAGGTGCCATTACTACAGGTAATGAGTGGACGAAAGAGGAGACTCTTAAAGAAGAAGTTACAGGTCTGTGAGAGCCAGAAATCTTGATTGTTTGTTTCTGACCAAATACTTATTTTCCACCATAATATGCAAGAAAAAATGATAAAAAAACAGATAATGTGATTTTCTGGATTTTTTTTCTCAGTTTGTCTCCCATAGTTGAGGTCTACCTATTATGTAAATTACAGACGCCTCTCATCTTTTTAAGTGGTGGAACTTGCACTATTGCTGACTGACTAAATACTTTTTTGCCCCACTGTACTTATTTGGGCCTAATAATTGTGTCAGCCTCTCATTATAGTTGTCCTCCGCTGAACAAAGCTATGCCGCCTGTGTACTCCTGTTACCAATTTTGAACTACATTCAGCCTACTTACTTATTTGGGCCTAGTAACTGTGTCAGCCTCTCATTACAGTTGGCCTCCGATGAACAAAGCAATGCCGCCTGTGTACTCCTGTTACCAATTTTGAACTGAGTTTAGCCTACTTACTTATTTGGGCCTAGTAACTGTGTCAGCCACTCCTTACAGTTGTCCTCCTCTGAACAATGCAATGCCGCCTGTTGTGAATTCTGTTGTCGGGCTCCCTCCTGTGGTCATGAATGATACTTCGGCTGGTTCTGTCCATGGACTTCCTCTGGTGGGTGTTTCTGAGTTTCCTTCCACAGGTGACGAGGTTAATTCGTTAGCTGGCTGCTCTATTTAACTCCACTTAGATCTTTGCTCCTTGCCACCTGTCAATGTTCCAGTATTGGTCTAGTTCACTCCTGGATCGTTCTTGTGACCTTGAGCTTGTATTTCTTTGGTTTGCTATTTTTCTGTCCAGCTTGCTATTTTTATTGTTGTCTTGCTTGCTGGAAGCTCTGGGATGCAGAGGGAGCGCCTCCGCACCGTGAGTCGGTGCTGAGGGTCTTTTTGCGCCCTCTGCGTGGTCTTTTTGTAGGTTTTTGTGCTGACCGCAAAGTAACCTTTCCTATCCTCGGTCTGTTCAGTAAGTCGGGCCTCACTTTGCTAAATCTATTTCATCTCTGTGTTTGTATTTTCATCTTTGCTCACAGTCATTATATGTGGGGGGCTGCCTTTTCCTTTGGGGAATTTCTCTGAGGCAAGGTAGGCTTTATTTTTCTATCTTTAGGGCTAGCTAGTTCCTTAGGCTGTGCCGAGTTGCATAGGGAGCGTTAGGCGCAATCCACGGCTATTTCTAGTGTGTTTGATAGGATTAGGGACTGCGGTCAGCAGAGTTGAGCTCGTCCTTTATTATCAGTTACTATCAGGTCATTCGTGTGCTCTTAACCACCAGGTCCTTTACTGTCCTGACCACCAGGTCATAACAGTACAGGTGGCCCAAAGAACTAATGCAACTCAATAAAGGGATAAGAGAAGTTCTGAGACCATTTTTTTTTCTTTGCAGTGTGTTTTGTCTCTCTTTTCCCCTTTACCTCTGGGTGGTTCAGGACACAGGTGTAAACATGGACATTCAAGGTCTGTCCTCTTGGATGGATAATCTCACTACAAGGGTACAGAGCATTCAAGATTCTGTGGTTCGTTTACATGGTATCCCGGAGAACATCGTTTCTGACAGAGGTTCCCAGTTTGTTTCGAGGTTTTGGCGATCCTTTTGTGCTAGGATGGGCATTGATTTGTCTTTTTCCTCGGCTTTCCATCCTCAGACAAATGGCCAAACCGAACGAACTAATCAAACTTTGGAAACATATCTGAGATGCTTTGTTTCTGCTGATCAGGATGATTGGGTGTCCTTTCTGCCGTTGGCTGAGTTCGCCCTTAATAATCGGGCCAGCTCGGCTACTTTGGTTTCGCCGTTTTTCTGCAATTCTGGTTTCCATCCTTGTTTCTCTTCAGGGCAGGTTGAGTCTTCGGACTGTCCTGGTGTAGATACTGTGGTGGATAGGTTGCAGTAGATTTGGACTCATGTGGTGGACAATTTGACATTGTCCCAGGAGAAGGCTCAATGTTTCGCTAACCGCCGGCGCTCTGTGGGTCCCCGACTTCGTGTTGGGGATTTGGTTTGGTTGTCGTCTCGTTATGTTCCTATGAAGGTTTCCTCTCCTAAGTTTAAGCCTCGTTTCATTGGTCCGTATAAGATTTCTGAGGTTCTCAATCCTGTGTCATTTCGTTTGGCCCTTCCTGCTTCTTTTGCCATCCATAATGTGTTCCATAGGTCGTTATTGCGGAGATACGTGGCGCCTGTGGTTCCATCCGTTGATCCTCCTGGCCCGGTGTTGGTTGAGGGGGAGTTGGAGTATGTGGTGGAGAAGATTTTGGATTCTCGTGTTTCGAGACGGAAACTCCAGTACCTGGTCAAGTGGAAGGGTTATGGTCAGGAAGATAATTCCTGGGTTTTTGCCTCTGATGTTCATGCTGCCGATCTGGTTCGTGCCTTTCATTTGGCTCATCCTGGTCGGCCTGGGGGCTCTGGTGAGGGTTCGGTGACCCCTCCTCAAGAAGGGGGTACTGTTGTGAATTCTGTTGTCGGGCTCCCTCCTGTGGTCATGAATGGTACTTCGGCTGGTTCTGTCCATGGACTTCCTCTGGTGGGTGTTTCTGAGTTTCCATCCACAGGTGACGAGGTTAATTCGTTAGCTGGCTGCTCTATTTAACTCCACTTAGATCTTTGCTCCTGGCCACCTGTCAATGTTCCAGTATTTGTCTAGTTCACTCCTGGATCGTTCTTGTGACCTGTCTTCTCAGCAGAAGCTAAGTTCCAGCTTGTATTTCTTTGGTTTGCTATTTTTCTGTCCAGTTGGTATTTTTATTATTGTCTTGCTTGCTGGAAGCTCTGGGACGCAGAGGGAGCGCCTCCGCACCGTTAGTCGGTGCGGAGGGTTTTTTTGCGCCCTCTGCGTGGTCTTTTTGTAGGTTTTTGTGCTGACCGCAAAGTAACCTTTCCTATCCTCGGTCTGTTCAGTAAGTCGGGCCTCACTTTGCTAAATCTATTTCATCTCTGTGTTTGTATTTTCATCTTTACTCACAGTCATTATATGTGGGGGCTGCCTTTTCCTTTGGGGAATTTCTCTGAGGCAAGGTAGGCTTTATTTTTCTATCTTTAGGGCTAGCTAGTTCCTTAGGCTGTGCCGAGTTGCATAGGGAGCGTTAGGAGCAATCCACGGCTATTTCTAGTGTGTTTGATAGGATTAGGGATTGCGGTCAGCAGAGTTCCCACGTCCCAGAGCTCGTCCTTTATTATCAGTTACTATCAGGTCATTCCGTGTGCTCTTAACCACCAGGTCCATTATTGTCCTGACCACCAGGTCATAACAGCCGCCGGTGTACTCCATTTACCAATTTTGAACTGCATTTAGCCTACTTACTTATTTGGGGCTAGTAACTGTGTCAGCCACTCCTTACAGTTGTCCTCCACTTAACAAAGCAATGCCGCCTGTGTACTCCTGTCACCAATTTTGACCTGCATTTAGCCTACTTTTTTATTTTAGGCCTATTTAGTCTCTCTGAGACACTTATTACAGTTGTCCTCCACTGAACAAAGCAATGCCGCCTGTGTACTCCTGTTACCAATTTTGAACTGCATTTTGCCTACTTACTTATTTGGGCCTAGTAACTGTGTCAGCCTCTCATTACAGTTGTCCTCCACTGAACAAAGCAATGCCGCCTTTGTACTTCTATTACCAATTTTTAACTGCATTTTGCCTACTTACTTAATTGGGCCTAGTAACTGTGTCAGCCTCTCATTACATTTGCCCTCCGCTGAACAAAGCAATGCCGCCTGTGTATTCCTGTAACCAATTTTGAACTGCATTCAGCCTACTTACTTATTTTGGCCTAGTAACTGTGTCAGCCTCTCATTACAGTTGTCCTCCGCTGAACAAAGCTATGCCGCCTGTGTACTCCTGTTACCAATTTTGAACTGCATTTAGCTTACTAACTTATTTGGGCCTAGTAACTGTGTCAGCCACTCCTTACAGTTGTCCTTCGCTGAACAAAGCTATGCCGCCTGTGTACACCTGTTACCAATTTTGAACTGCATTTAGCCTACTTTTTTATTTTAGGCCTACTAAGTCTGTATGAGACACTTATTACAGTTGTCCTCCACTGAACAAAGCAATGCCGCCTGTGCACTCCTGTTACCAATTTTGAACTGTATTTAGCCTACTTACTTATTTGGGCCTAGTAACTGTGTCAGCCTCTCATTATAAATGTCCTCCGCTGAACAAAGCTATGCCGTCTGTGTACTCCTTTTACCAATTTTGAACTGCATTTAGCCTACTTACTTATTTGGGCCTAGTAACTGTGTCAGCCTCTCATTATAGTTGTCCTCCGACGAACAAAGCAATGCCATCTGTGTACTCCTGTTACCAATTTTGAACTGCATTTAGCCCACTTACTTATTTGGGCCTAGTAACTGTGTCAGCCTCTCATTACAGTTGTCCTTCGCTGAACAAAGCTATGCCGCCTGTGTACACCTGTTACCAATTTTGAACTGCATTTAGCCTACTTTTTTATTTTAGGCCTACTAAGTCTGTATGAGACACTTATTACAGTTGTCCTCCACTGAACAAAGCAATGCCGCCTGTGCACTCCTGTTACCAATTTTGAACTGCATTTAGCCTACTTACTTATTTGGGCCTAGTAACTGTGTCAGCCTCTCATTATAGTTGTCCTCCGACGAACAAAGCAATGCCATCTGTGTACTCCTGTTACCAATTTTGAACTGCATTTAGCCCACTTACTTATTTGGGCCTAGTAACTGTGTCAGCCTCTCATTACAGTTGTCCTCCGCTGAACAAAGCAATGCCGCCTGTGTACTCCTGTTACCAATTTTGAACTGCATTTAGCCTACTTACTTATTTGGGCCTAGTAACTGTGTCAGCCTCTCATTATAGTTGTCCTCCGACGAACAAAGCAATGCCATCTGTGTACTCCTGTTACCAATTTTGAACTGCATTTAGCCCACTTAATTATTTGGGCCTAGTAACTGTGTCAGCCTCTAATTACAGTTGTCCTCCACTGAACAAAGCTATGCCGCCTGTGTACTCCTGTTACCAATTTTGAACTGCATTTAGCCTACTTACTTGTTTGGGCCTAGTAACTGTGTCAGCCTCTCATTATAAATGTCCTCCGCTGAGCAAAGCTATGCCGTCTGTGTACTCCTGTTACCAATTTTGAACTGCATTTAGCCTACTTACTTATTTGGGCCTAGTAACTGTGTCAGCCTCTCATTATAGTTGTCCTCCGACGAACAAAGCAATGCCATCTGTGTACTCCTGTTACCAATTTTGAACTGCATTTAGCCCACTTACTTATTTGGGCCTAGTAACTGTGTCAGCCTCTCATTACAGTTGTCCTCCGCTGAACAAAGCAATGCCGCCTGTGTACTCCTGTTACCAATTTTGAACTGCATTTAGCTTACTTACTTATTTGGGCCTAGTAACTGTGTCAGCCTCTCATTATAGTTGTCCTCCGACGAACAAAGCAATGCCATCTGTGTACTCCTTTTACCAATTTTGAACTGCATTTAGCCCACTTAATTATTTGGGCCTAGTAACTGTGTCAGCCTCTCATTACAGTTGTCCTCCACTGAACAAAGCTATGCCCCCTGTGTACTCCTGTTACCAATTTTGAACTGCATTTAGCCTACTTACTTGTTTGGGCCTAGTAACCGTGTCAGCCTCTCATTACAGTTGTCCTCCACTGAACAAAGCTATGCCGCCTGTGCACTCCTGTTACCAATTTTGAACTGCATTTAGCCTACTTACTTATTTGGGCCTAGTAACTGTGTCAGCCTCTCATTACAGTTGTCCTCCACTGAACAAAGCAATGCCGCCTGTGTACACTTGTTACCAATTTTGAACTGCATTTTGCCTACTTACTTATTTGGGCCTAGCAACTGTGTCAGCCATTCCTTACAGTTGTCCTCCACTGAACAAAGCAATGCCGCCTGTGTACTCCTGTTACCAATTTTGAATTGCATTTAGCCTACTTTTTTATTTTGGGCCTACTAAGTCTGTCTGAGACACTTATTACAGTTGTCCTCCATTGAACAAAGCGATGCCGCCTGTGTACTCCTGTTACCAATTTTGAACTGCATTTAGCCAACTTACTTATTTGGGCCTAGTAACTGTGTCAGCCTCTCATTACAGTTGTCCTCCGCTGACCAAAGCTATGCCGCCTGTGTACTCCTGTTACAAATTTTGAACTGCATTTAGCCTACTTACTTGTTTGGGCCTAGTAACTGTGTCAGCCACTCCTTACAGTTGTCCTCCGCTGAACAAAGCAATGCCGCCTGTGTACTCCTGTTACCAATTTTGAACTGCATTTAGCCTACTTACTTATTTGGGCCTAGTAACTGTGTCAGCCTCTCATTACAGTTGTCCTCCACTGAACAAAGCTATGCCGCCTGTGTACTCCTGTTACCAATTTTGAACTGCATTTTGCCTACATTTTTATTTTGGGCCTACTAAGTCTGTCTGCGCCACTCATTACAGTTGTCCTCCACTGAACAAAGCAATGCCGCCTTTGTACTTCTATTACCAATTTTTAACTGCATTTTGCCTACTTACTTAATTGGGCCTAGTAACTGTGTCAGCCTCTCATTACATTTGCCCTCCGCTGAACAAAGCAATGCCGCCTGTGTATTCCTGTAACCAATTTTGAACTGCATTCAGCCTACTTACTTATTTTGGCCTAGTAACTGTGTCAGCCTCTCATTACAGTTGTCCTCCGCTGAACAAAGCTATGCCGCCTGTGTACTCCTGTTACCAATTTTGAACTGCATTTAGCTTACTTACTTATTTGGGCCTAGTAACTGTGTCAGCCACTCCTTACAGTTGTCCTTCGTTGAACAAAGCTATGCCGCCTGTGTACACCTGTTACCAATTTTGAACTGCATTTAGCCTACTTTTTTATTTTAGGCCTACTAAGTCTGTATGAGACACTTATTACAGTTGTCCTCCACTGAACAAAGCAATGCCGCCTGTGCACTCCTGTTACCAATTTTGAACTGTATTTAGCCTACTTACTTATTTGGGCCTAGTAACTGTGTCAGCCTCTCATTATAAATGTCCTCCGCTGAACAAAGCTATGCCGTCTGTGTACTCCTGTTACCAATTTTGAACTGCATTTAGCCTACTTACTTATTTGGGCCTAGTAACTGTGTCAGCCTCTCATTATAGTTGTCCTCCGACGAACAAAGCAATGCCATCTGTGTACTCCTGTTACCAATTTTGAACTGCATTTAGCCCACTTACTTATTTGGGCCTAGTAACTGTGTCAGCCTCTCATTACAGTTGTCCTCCGCTGAACAAAGCAATGCCGCCTGTGTACTCCTGTTACCAATTTTGAACTGCATTTAGCCTACTTACTTATTTGGGCCTAGTAACTGTGTCAGCCTCTCATTATAGTTGTCCTCCGACGAACAAAGCAATGCCATCTGTGTACTCCTGTTACCAATTTTGAACTGCATTTAGCCCACTTAATTATTTGGGCCTAGTAACTGTGTCAGCCTCTCATTACAGTTGTCCTCCACTGAACAAAGCTATGCCGCCTGTGTACTCCTGTTACCAATTTTGAACTGCATTTAGCCTACTTACTTGTTTGGGCCTAGTAACTGTGTCAGCCTCTCATTATAAATGTCCTCCGCTGAGCAAAGCTATGCCGTCTGTGTACTCCTGTTACCAATTTTGAACTGCATTTAGCCTACTTACTTATTTGGGCCTAGTAACTGTGTCAGCCTCTCATTATAGTTGTCCTCCGACGAACAAAGCAATGCCATCTGTGTACTCCTGTTACCAATTTTGAACTGCATTTAGCCCACTTACTTATTTGGGCCTAGTAACTGTGTCAGCCTCTCATTACAGTTGTCCTCCGCTGAACAAAGCAATGCCGCCTGTGTACTCCTGTTACCAGTTTTGAACTGCATTTAGCCTACTTACTTATTTGGGCCTAGTAACTGTGTCAGCCTCTCATTATAGTTGTCCTCCGACGAACAAAGCAATGCCATCTGTGTACTCCTTTTACCAATTTTGAACTGCATTTAGCCCACTTAATTATTTGGGCCTAGTAACTGTGTCAGCCTCTCATTACAGTTGTCCTCCACTGAACAAAGCTATGCCGCCTGTGTACTCCTGTTACCAATTTTGAACTGCATTTAGCCTACTTACTTGTTTGGGCCTAGTAACTGTGTCAGCCTCTCATTACAGTTGTCCTCCACTGAACAAAGCTATGCCACCTGTGCACTCCTGTTACCAATTTTGAACTGCATTTAGCCTACTTACTTATTTGGGCCTAGTAACTGTGTCAGCCTCTCATTACAGTTGTCCTCCACTGAACAAAGCAATGCCGCCTGTGTACACTTGTTACCAATTTTGAACTGCATTTTGCCTAATTACTTATTTGGGCCTAGCAACTGTGTCAGCCATTCCTTACAGTTGTCCTCCACTGAACAAAGCAATGCCGCCTGTGTACTCCTGTTACCAATTTTGAATTGCATTTAGCCTACTTTTTTATTTTGGGCCTACTAAGTCTGTCTGAGACACTTATTACAGTTGTCCTCCATTGAACAAAGCGATGCCGCCTGTGTACTCCTGTTACCAATTTTGAACTGCATTTAGCCAACTTACTTATTTGGGCCTAGTAACTGTGTCAGCCTCTCATTACAGTTGTCCTCCGCTGACCAAAGCTATGCCGCCTGTGTACTCCTGTTACAAATTTTGAACTGCATTTAGCCTACTTACTTGTTTGGGCCTAGTAACTGTGTCAGCCACTCCTTACAGTTGTCCTCCGCTGAACAAAGCAATGCCGCCTGTGTACTCCTGTTACCAATTTTGAACTGCATTTAGCCTACTTACTTATTTGGGCCTAGTAACTGTGTCAGCCTCTCATTACAGTTGTCCTCCACTGAACAAAGCTATGCCGCCTGTGTACTCCTGTTACCAATTTTGAACTGCATTTAGCCTACTTACTGATTTGGGCCTAGTAACTGTGTCAGCCTCTCATTTCAGTTGTCCTCCGCTGAACAAAGCAATGCCGCCTGTGTACTCCTGTTACCAGTTTTGAACTGCATTTAGCCTACTTACTTATTTGAGCCTAGTAACTGTGTCAGCCTCTCATTACAGTTGTCCTACACTGAACAAAGCTATGCCGCCTGTGTACTCCTGTTACCAATTTTGAACTGCATTTAGCCTACTTACTTGTTTGGGCCTAGTAACTGTGTCAGCCACTCCTTACAGTTGTCCTCTGCTGAACAAAGCTATGCTGCCTGTGTACTCCTGTTACAAATTTTGAACTGCATTTTGCATACATTTTTATTTTAGGCCTACTAAGTCTGTCTGAGACACTTATTACAGTTGTCCTCCACTGAACAAAGCAATGCCGCCTGTGCACTCCTGTTACCAATTTTGAATTGCATTTTGCCTACTTACTTTTTTGGGCCTAGTAACTGTGTCAGCCTCTCATTACAGTTGTCCTCCGCTGAACAAAGCAATGCCGCCTGTGTACTTCTTTTACCAATTTTGAACTGAGTTTAGCCTACTTACTTATTTGGGCCTAGTAACTGTGTCAGCCTCTCATTACAGTTGTCCTCCGCTGAACAACGACATGCCGCCTGTGTACTCCTGTTACCAATTTTGAACTGCATTTAGCCTACTTACTTATTTGGGCCTAGTAACTGTGTCAGCCACTCCTTACAGTTGTCCTCCGCTGAACAAAGCTATGCTGCCTGTGTACTCCTGTTACCAATTTTGAACTGCATTTAGCCTACTTTTTTATTTTAGGCCTACTAAGTCTGTCTGAGACACTTATTACAGTTGTCCTCCACTGAACAAAGCAATGCCGCCTGTGCACTCCTGTTACCAATTTTGAACTGCATTTTGCCTACTTACTTATTTGGGCCTAGTAACTGTGTCAGCCTCTCATTACAGTTGTCCTCTGCTGAACAAAGCTATGCCGCCTGTGTACTCCTGTTACCAATTTTGAACTGCATTTAGCCTACTTACTTATTTAGGCATAGTAACTGTGTCAGCCTCTCATTATAGTTGTCCTCCGCTGAACAAAGCTATGCCGTTTGTGTACTCCTGTTACCAATTTTGAACTGCATTTAGCCTACTTACTTATTTGGGCCTAGTAACTGTGTCAGCCATTCATTACAGTTGTCCTCCGCTGAACAAACCAATGCTGCCTGTGTACTCCTGTTACGAATTTTGAACTGCATTTTGCCTACTTACTTATTTAGGCCTAGTAACTCTGTCAGCCTCTCATTACAGTTGTCCTCCACTGAACAAAGCAATGCCGCCTGTGTACTCCTGTTACCAATATTGAACTGCATTTAGCCTACTTTTTTTTATTTTGGGCCTATATCTGTGTTTCCTCCTCATCCTGCCCATTGCCCAGCCACTGCTAGATGAGTCTGCTGGTACATTGACCCAGATCACTACATTCCCCTTGCACTCTACACAGCCAGAATCTGACCCTGCTGAAAGTCAGGTTCCCCTTCCCGCATACTGTACCACCTTACACGGGGACAAAGAGGAAGGTGCAGATGAAAGTGCTGGTTCCTCATCAGGTGGGGGGGCATACTCGTTGGCACTGGCACAGGGCCCCTCATAGTACGCAAAAGTGTCTTTGGCAGTGGGAGGCGCCCCCCACTGTCAAACACACCGCCGTACTATGGTGGGCCCTGTGCCAGTGCCAACTAGTGGGCTCCCCTGCTTGCTCAGGATCACAGCACTTGCAAAGTTGAAATACTTACCTCTCTCTGCTCCACCACCGTGACGTATTCCGCATTTCCTGGGCCCACGAAAATCTTGAGCCAGCCCTACCCCCCACAACTTTAGCCAAATGACCCCCTGTTTTTAATGCCTAACTATTATTATAAAGTAAATTAAGATTGACAAGCTTCAGTAATACGAATTGATGTTTTTTGCATTAAAATGGGCACTGTAGGTGTTTTCCTGTCCTCCACTCACTGCCAACTTTGATTCCCCATTGACTGGCATTGGGTTTCGTGTTTCGGTCAGCCCCCGACTTTTCGCAATAATCGGCCGGTCTTCACCCGACCCGACTTTTGAGAAAGTCGGGTTTCGCGAAACCCGACTCGATCCTAAAAAAGAAAAAGTCGCTCAACTCTACTACTGTCCCATCATTGGCTAATGTGTCAATCACTGTCATTGTAGCCGGCATAGCCCGATGGGACTTGTAGTCCCATCGGACGATGTCTGCACACACACACAACCCCCGGCAGGCCTGTACAGACCCCCGGCAGGCCCGCACAGACCCCCGGCAGCTTGCACAGACCCCGGCAGGCCTGTACAGACCCCTGGCAGGCCCTCACAGACTCCTAGCAGCCCGCACAGACCCCCAGCAGGCCCATACAGACCCCAGGCATGCCCACACAGACCCCCGGCAGCCCACACAGACCCCCAGCTGGCCTGCACAGACCCCCGGCAGGCCGCACAGACCCCTGACAGGCCCGTACAGACCCCCAGCAGGCCTACACAGACCCCCAGCAGGCTACACAGACCCCTGGCAGGCCTGTACAGACCCCCGGCAGGCCCGCACATACCCCCCATGGTCACGCACAGACCCTGCCCGCACATACAGACACGCAGTCTCTGCCCACGCACCGCCCACACTCCATTATAGTGCATCATTGCACTATGGGAACTTCCAATTCCGGTATCCGATATCTTAAAAGTATCGGAACTCAGAATCGGAAATCTGATACAGCGAATATCACCCGATATTTGCAGTATCGGAATGCTCAACACTAGCGCTGACGTCATTAAAGCTGTGCTCCCTGCCGACATGAAATCAAATGAACTCTTGAGCGTGGGAAAATTCCAGATGATTTTCAGCCCGCCGATCTCGCATCAGTCAAACATCCCTTTGGCGGATATTAGCTACTCACAAATGGCACCCTTACAAAATCCAGCTGCTGCAGCAGCATCTTAACGAGGATGACCCACATCGTTGCGCTGAATTTGCAGAATGGGCAAAACAAAAACTGTAACAGGACCCTCAGTTTAACCCCTTCATGACCCAGCCTATTTTGACCTTAATGACTTGGCCATTTTTTGATTTTTTGCAATTCTGACCTGAGTTTTTTTCTGAGGTAATTGCATGTAGAAAATCTGCGGAGACACCATCACGTGTTTCTCAACGCAAGCAATAAATAGCCAGGTCTTTCACCGGGAAGGAACAACCACGGGAAGGGCAGCATCCATAAAGGAAAACCACCTATGCCAAAACATGGTATCCATCCACAGACCGCTGTTTCGGGGTAATAACTCAGGAACCCTTCAACGGATCCTAGCGGTTCTGAGATATGTTTTGTTCGTGACATATTGGGCTTCATGTTAGTTTAAAATTTAGGTCCATAATTTTTGCGTTTATTTGTGAAAAAAATGGAAATTTGGCTAAAAGTAGTGACGTTTTGAATGCAGACTTTGTTGGAATGGTCTGCGGGCATCATGTTTTGTTTGCAGATGCCCTGATGTGCCTAAACAGTAGAAACCCCCCACAAGTGACCGCATTTTGGAAACTAGACCTACTAAGGAACCTATCTAGATGTGTGGCAAGCACTTTGAACCCCCAAGTGCTTCACAGAAGTTTATATCGCAGAGCTGGGAAAATAAAAAATCATTTTTTTTCCTCAAAAATTATGTTTTAGCAAGCAATTTTTTATTTTCACAAGGGTAACAAGAGAAATTGGACCCCAAAAGTTGTTGCCCAGTTTGTCCTGAGTATGCTGATACCACATAAGAGGGGGGAACCACTGTTTGGGCACACGTCGGGGCTCGGAAGGGAAGCAGTGACGTTTTGAAATGCAGACTTTGATGGAATGGTCTGCGGGCGTCACGTTGCATTTGCAGAGTCCCTGATGTGCCTAAACAGTGGAAAGCCCCATTTTGGAAACTAGACCCCCAAAGGAACTTGTCTAGATGTGTGGTGAGCACTTTGAACCCCCAAGTGCTTCACAGAATTTTATAACGCAGAGCCGTGAAAATAAAAAATCTTTTTTTTCCCACAAAAATAATTTTTTAGCCCCCATTCTTTATTTTCTCAAGGGTAACAGGAAAAATTAGACCCCCAAAGTTGTTGCACAATTTTACCCATATGTTTGGGTAAACCACTGTTTGGGCGCACGTCGGGGCTCGGAAGGGAGGGAGCACCAATTGACTTTTTGACCGCAAGATTGGCTAGAATCAATGGTGGCGCCATGTCACGTTTGGAGACCCCTGATGTGTCTAAACAGTGGAAACCCCTCAATTGTAACTCCAACACTAACCCCAACACACCCCTAACCCTAATCCCAACTCTAGCCATAACCCTAATCACAACCCTAACCCCATCACACCCCTAACGACAACCTTAACCCCAACACACTCCTAACCCTAATCCCAACCTTAACCCTAATTACAACCCTAACCCCAACACACCCCTAACCCTAATCCCAACCCTAACCATAACCCTAACCACAAGCGTAATCTTAACCCTATTTCCAATCCTAACCCTAATTCAAACTCTAACTCTAACTCCAACCCTAACTCTAAGGCTATGTGCCCACGTTGCGGATTCGTGTGAGGATTTTTCCGCACCGTTTTTGAAAAATCCGCAGGTAAAAAGCACTGCGTTTTACCTGCAGATTTACCGTGGATTTTCAGTGTTTTGTTGTGCGGATTTCACCTGTGGATTCCTATTGAGGAACAGGGGTAAAACGCTGTGGAATCCGCACAAAGAATTGACATGCTGCAGAAAATACAATGCAGAGTTTCCACGTGGTATTTTCCGCACCATGGACACAGTGAATTTGGTTTTCCATAGGTTTACATGGTACTGTAAATGTGATGGAAAACTGCTATGAATCCGCAGTGGCCAATCCGCTGCGGATCCGCAGCGAAATCTGCACCATGTGCACATAGCCTAATTCTAACCCCTAACCCTAATTCTAATCCTAACCCTAATTGCAACCCTAACTGCAATCCTAACCCTAACTGCAACCCTTACCCTAATTGCAACCCTAACCCTAATTGCAACCCTAACCCTAGTTCTAACCCTAAATCTAACCCTACCCTAGTTTAACCCTAATTCTAACCCTAACCCTAATTCTAACCCTAACCCTAGTTCTAACCCTAACCCTAGTTCTAACCCTAACCCTAATTCTAACCCTAGTTCTAGCTCTAAGCCTAGTTCTAACCCTAACCCTTGTTCTAACCCTAACCCTTGTTCTAGCCCTAACCCTAGTTCTAACCCTAACCCTAGTTCTAACCCTAACCCTCGTTCTAACCCTAACCCTAGTTCTAACCCTAATCCTAGTTCTAACCCTAACCCTAGTGGAAAATTAAAAGTAAATATATTTTCTTTATTTTATTTGTCCCTACCTATGGGGGTGATAAAGGGGGGGGGGTTCATTTACTATTTTTTTTTATTGATCACTGTGATAGGTTGATCAAAATGTACCTGGAATGAATCTGCTGGGCTGCAGATTCAGAGGGTGCCCTGCGCATGCACCCGCCATTTTGGAAGATGGCGGCACCCATGGAGAAGAAGGACAGACACCGGGAGGGACACCGGAGCTCAGTAAGTATGGGGAGTGGGATCGGAGCATGGGGGAGTGGACAGGAGGACGGAGGGGAGCGGAGCACAGCACAGGACAGGAGGGAAGACTGGGGAGGAGATCGGTGGCAGGGGCAGATCAGGGTTTCCAGCCATGGCTGATGATATTGCAGCATCGGCCATGGCTGGATTGTAATATTTCACCAATTTTTATTGGTGAAATATAACGATTGCTCTGATTGACTGTTTCACTTTCAACAGCCAAACAGAGCGATGGTAGAGACGGGGGGGGGGGGGGGTCATTTATATTGATAAACCTAAATAACAAGGTAACCGTTTTCTTGCGTAGGGTGTCTTACATTGAAATCTGCTGAAATGACCTGGGTACTGCGTTCACCAGACATCAACACAATTTCTCTCCGTTTCTCATGTGTTAACCTCTGTGACATGTCAATGGCTGTAAACAAAGAGAAACTTGTAAATAACTCATGAAAGAATAAAGTTACGTTAAAACCAAGCACACCATTGCTTTTCTTGTGAAATTCTCAATAAGTTTCATGTGTCACAAGACCCTCTTCCCATTGGAAAAAATAAAGTTGAATCCAAAATGGCCAACTTTAAAATGGCCGCCATGGACACCACCCATCTTGAAAGGTTTTCCCCCTCCCATATACTAATGTGCCACAAACAGGAAGTTGATATCACCAACCATTCCCATTTTATTCAGGTGTATCCATATACGCGGCAAACCCTGTACAGATACGAAAAAAGGGAAAAACTTTATCAGCTCACCATTGTACATCATTGATGCTTCATAAAACGGGGCCAGCTTCCTAAGTATAGAAATCACGAAAAATAATCAGAAAAATTCCATCACCGAAAATTAATAAAAATGAAAAAATCTTTATTGAGATAATAAAAAGTCATAGTAGCAATAAATAATGAAAGTGGGTTTTTTCATGATGTAGGCCATCAGTTTAAAGTCCATTATCATCACTTTTAAGGCTAGTGTAATTTTATAAATATAATATATAATTTTATGTATAATACATTATGTGAATGCTTCTAAACCATCCCAGGAAACAATGAAATCTAATTCTATTGTTCCCTGGTGTGCATGATGCTGAAGAATGAGTGGCAAAAGATCGAGAGGCCCACTACAGTGACTGCCCCTTCTGGCATTTGCCAGAAATGCCAGATGGCCAAGTCAGCCCTAGACATGACACTGCCAAATCTAAATGTTGACATACTTGTAAAAATGACAGTCAATTATTTTTTACTCAATTGTTTGATTTAGTTTTATTACTTAGTGATGTAGTTTAACCCCTTAAGGACCAAACCACTTTGTAGGTCAATGACCAGGCCTTAATTTTGAATTCTGACCACTGTCACTTTATATGGCTATAACTCTTGAATGCTTCAACAGATCCTGGTGATTCTGAGATTCTGACATTGTTTTTTCGTAACATATTGTACTTTATGAAAGTTAAAATTTCTTCAATACGACTTGCGTCTATTTGTTATTTGTGAAAAAAATGGAAATTTGGCAAAAATGTTGAAAATTTCACAATTTTCGAACTTTTAATTTTTATGCCCCATAATCAAAGCATTATGTCACACAAAATAGTTAATAAATAACATATGCCACATGTCTACTTTACATCAGCAAAATATTTGAAACATAATTATTATTTTTTTGTTAGGAAGTTATAAGTAGGGTTGAGCGACTTTTTACTTTTTTAGGGTCGAGTCGGGTTTCGCGAAACCCAACTATCTCAAAAGTCGAGTCGAGTGAAATTGGCCGATTATCGCAAAAAGTCGGGGATCGACCGAAACACGAAACCCAATGCAAGTCAATGGGGAAGCATAGTCGGCAGTGAGTGGAGGCCAGGAAAACACCAACAGTGCCCATTTTAATGGCAAAAACATCCATTTTTGTTACTGAAGCTTGTCAATCTTAATTTACCTTATAATAATAGCTAGGCATTGGAAATTGGGGGTCATTTGGCTAAAGTTGTGGGGGGTAGGGCTGGTTCAAGTATTTAGTGGGCCCAGGAAATGTGGACCACGTCACGGCAGTGGAGCAGGGAGAGGTAAGTATTTCAACTTTGTAAGTGCTGTGATCCTGAGCAAGCAGGGGGGGCCCACTGGTTGGCATTGGCACTGGCACAGGGCCCCTCAAAGTACGGCGGTGTGTTTGCACGGCGGGGGTGCCTCCCACCGGCAGCGACACTTTTGCATACTATGAGGGGCCCTGTGCCAGTGAGGTCGCCAATGAGTATTTCCCCCACCTGATGAAGGAACCTGCACTTTCATCTGCACCTTCCTCTTTGTCCCCGTGTAAGGTGGTATGGTATGTGGGAAGGGGAACCTGACTTTTAGCAGGGTCACATTCTGGCTGTGTAGCGTGCATGGGGAATTTTGCGTTATGGGTCAATGTACCAGCAGACTCATCTATCACTGGCTGGGCAATGGGCAGGATGAGGAGGAAACACAGATATAGGCCCAAATAATAAAGTGGGTTAAATGCAGTTCAAAATTGGTAACAGGACTAACCAGGGGGCATTGCTTTGTTCAGTGGAGTACAACTGTAATGAGAGGCTGACACAGTTAGTAGGCCCAAATCAGTAAGTAGGCTAAATGCAGTTCAAAATTGGTAACAGAAGTAAACAGGCGGCACTGGTTTGTTCAGTGGAGGAGAACATCAAGGAGCGGCAGACACCATTATTAGGACCAACAAAACAAGTAGGCCAAATGCAGTGTTATATTAAAAACAATTTAACGAGAGCCTGAAGATAGAAGCTAGGGAAAGGCAACCTGGAGAACACCTTGGAGCGGCAGACACCGTCCCTACAACCCATACCCAACTTGTAGGCCTAATGCAGTGTTGTTTCAACAACTACTTAACAAGAGCTTGAAGATAGAAGCTAGGGAGAGGCACCCTGGAGAAGACCTTGGAGCTGCAGATACCGTCCCTACAACCCAGACCCAACTTGTAGGCCTAATGCAGTGTTGTTTCAACCACTACTTAACAAGAGCTTGAAGATAGAAGCTAGGGAGAGGCACCCTGGAGAACACCTTGGAGCGGCAGACACCGTCCCTACAACCCAGACCCAACTTGTAGGCCAAATGCAGTGTAATATTAACAACTACTTAACGAGAGCCTGAAAATGGAAGTTCAGGACAGGAAACCAGGAGAACAGCAAGGAGTGGCATACACCGTTAGTAGGCCCCAACCACACTAGTAGGCCAAATGCAGTGTAATATTAACAACTACTTCACGAGAGCCTGAAAATGGAAGTTCAGGACAGGAAACCAGGAGAACAGCAAGGAGCGGCATACACCGTTAGTAGGCCCCAACCACACTAGTAGGCCAAATGCAGTGTAATATTAACAACTACTTCACGAGAGCCTGAAAATGGAAGTTCAGGACAGGAAACCAGGAGAACAGCAAGGAGCGGCATACACCGTTATTAGGCCCCAACCACACTAGTAGGCCAAATGCAGTGTAATATTAACATAACAACTACTTCACGGGAGCCTGAAATTGGAAGTTCAGGACAGGAAACCAGGAGAACAGCACGGAGCGGCATACACCGTTAGTAGGCCCCAACCACACTAGTAGGCCAAATGCAGTGTAATATTAACAACTACTTCACGAGAGCCTGAAAATGGAAGCTCAGGACAGGAAATCAGGCGAACAGCACAGAGCGGCATACACCGTTAGTAGGCCCCAACCACACTAGTAGGCCAAATGCAGTTCTAAAATTCCGATAGGCTGAAAACCTGACAATTGCAGGTCATTTTTTAAGAGGACAGCTGTATAGAGTGGCACATATAGACACTGCTAGTAGACCTTACACCACAAATTTGGCTCAACGCAGGTTTAAAAAAGGTTACATGGGTACACGGTCAGCATTGGTGTGGTCAGTGGAGGACAATTGGAAGGAGGGACCGCAGACAGACTTATTAGGCCTAAAATAAAAAAAGTAGGCTCAATGCAGTTTCAATTATCTTGCAGGGTACACAGGCAGTATTGGTGTGGTCAGCGGAGGACTATTGGAAGGAGGGACCGCAGACAGACTTAGTAGGCCTAACATAAAAAAAGTAGGCTCAATGCAGTTTCAATTATCTTGCAGGGGTACACAGGCAGCATTGGTGTGGTCAATGGAGGACTATTGGAAGGAGGGACCGCAGACAGACTTAGTAGGCCTAAAAAAAGTAGGCTCTATGCACTTTTAATTAGGTTCCAGGGGTACACAGGCAGCATTGGTGTGGTCAGCGGAGGACAATTTGAAGGAGGGACCGCAGACAGATGTAGTAGGCCTAAAATAAAAAAAGTAGGCTCTATGCACTTTTAATTAGGTTCCAGGGGTACACAGGCAGCATTGGTGTGGTCAGTGGAGGACTATTGGAAGGAGGGACCGCAGACAGACTTAGTAGGCCTAAACTAAAAAAAGTAGGCTCTATGCACTTTTAATTAGGTTCCAGGGGTACACAGGCAGCATTGGTGTGGTCAGCGGAGGACTATTGGAAGGAGGGACGGCAGACAGACTTAGTAGGCCTAACATAAAAAAAGTAGGCTCAATGCAGTTTCAATTATCTTGCAGGGGTACACAGGCAGCATTGGTGTGGTCAGTGGAGGACTATTGGAAGGAGGGACCGCAGATAGACTTAGTAGGCCTAAACTAAAAAAAGTAGGCTCCATGCACTTTTAATTAGGTTCCAGGGGTTCACAGGCAGCATTGGTGTGGTCAGCGGAGGACTATTGGAAGGATGGACCGCAGACAGACTTAGTAGGCCTAAACTAAAAAAGTAGGCTCTATGCACTTTTAGTTAGGTTCCAGGGGTACACAGGCAGCATTGGTGTGGTCAGTGGAGGACTATTGGAAGGAGGGACCGCAGACAGACTTAGTAGGCCTAAAATAAAAAAGTAGGCTCTATGCACTTTTAATTAGGTTCCAGGGGTGCACAGGCAGCATTGGTGTGGTCAGCGGAGGACAATTTGAAGGAGGGACCGCAGACAGACTTAGTAGGCCTAAAAAAAGAAAAGTAGGCTCTATGCACTTTTAATTAGGTTCCAGGGGTACACAGGCAGCATTGGTGTGGTCAGTGGAGGACTATTGGAAGGAGAAACCGCAGACAGACTTAGTAGGCCTAAACTAAAAAAAGTAGGCTCTATGCACTTTTAATTAGGTTCCAGGGGTACACAGGCAGCATTGGTGTGGACAGCGGAGGACTATTAGAAGGAGGGACCGCAGACAGACTTAGTAGGCCTAAAATTAAAAAAGTAGGCTCTATGAACTTTTAATTAGGTTCCAGGGGTACACAGGCAGCATTGGTGTGGTCAGCAGAGGACTATTGGAAGGAGTGTCTGACACAGTTAGTACTCCCAAAAAAGAAATAGATGTTAATGTCTCGCAAAACAACAAAAACCCCCAAAAAAGGGTGGCATACTTAGGTACAGGGGTGGGCTCCTCTGCTGAGTATCAGACATACTGATTTGGCACTAAGTATTTCCTGGTGTCGATATAGGACACTGACCCTGACTATTTTAACTAGCATCATACATGTCAATAAATTGGTATTGTCAGTGCCAGGCATTGAAGGATGTCAGCGCATAGACTAAACATTGGTGGAGCTGTGAGAGATAATTTTGCAAGTGGTAGAGCACTGTTTGAGCTGGGGGGGAAACTGTCTTGTGGCCGGCGGTACAGGCCCAGGGCCCCTCATGTTTCAACGGTGTGTCTGACGTTGGATGCGCGCCACCACCGCCAGAGACACTTTATTGTACTATGAGGGACCCAGTGGCAGTTCTGTTGACCAAAAGCGGGCACATCCACCTCTTCAGACAAACGGCACTCTCATGGGTGCTTGCGCCAAGTGGCGAGACCACGGCCCCGTGGGGGGAGTTTGCCCATTTAGGGAGGTGTAAACATGTCGTATGCTGGACAAACAGCTGCTGCAAATTAAGAGATTGGAACAGTCAGTAAGACCAGTCCACAAGCAAGACCTTTTCATAGGAAAGCTAGGTGTCAGCCGAGAAAGGTGGGGCAAAATAATTCGAAATCCACGAGTGGTTCATTTTAATGAAGGTTAGATCATCAACATTTTGGGTAGCCAGACGAGTCCTTTTTTCAGTCAATATTGAACCAGCAGCACTGAATACTCTTTCTGATAGCACACTAGCTGCTGGGCAAGCAAGCTCCTGCAATGCATATTCTGCCAATTCAGGCCAGGTGTCTATTTTGGATGCCCAGTAATCAAATGGGAATGACGGTTGAGGGAGAACATCAATAAGGGATGAAAAATAGTTAGTACCCATACTGGACAAATGTTGTCTCCTGTCACTTTGAATTGATGCTGCAGTACCTGTCCTGTCTGCGGTCATTGTGAAATCACTCCACAACCTGGTCAGAAAACCCCTCTGTCCAATGCCACTTCTAATTTGTGCACCTCTAACACCTCTGCCCTGTTGCCCCCTGCAGCTCGTGTGAGAACCATCACCGGCGCTGTGTGCTGGGAATGCCTGAATCAAACGGTCTACAAGAGTTGCTTGTTTGGTTGCTAATATTTGTTCGAGGTTCTCATGTGGCATGATATTTTGCAATTTGCCTTTATAGCGAGGATCAAGGAGGCAGGCCAACCAGTAATCGTCATCGGTCATCATTTTAATAATGCGTGGGTCCCTTTTGAGGATACGTAAGGCATAATCCGCCATGTGGGCCAAAGTTCCAGTTGTCAAATCTGCGCTTGTGCTGGGTTGAGGGGCAGTTTCTGGCAAATCTACGTCACTTGTCTCCTTCAAAAAGCCTGAACTCGGCCTTGCAACGCCACCAGTTTCTATTGGCCCCGGAGAAGCTTCCTCATTCAAAAAATACTCATCTCCATCATCCTCCTCGTCCTCCTCCTCTTCGCCCGCTACCTCGTCCTGTAGACTGCCCTGACCAGACAATGGCTGACAGTCATCAAGGCTTTCCTCTTTCTCGGCTGCAGACGCCTGCTCCTTTATGTGCGTCAAACTTTGCATCAGCAGACGCATTAGGGGGATGCTCATGCTTATTATGGCTTTGTCTGCACTAACCAGCCGTGTGCATTCCTCAAAACACTGAAGGACTTGACACAGGTCTTGTACCTTCGACCACTGCATACCTGACAACTCCATGTCTGCCATCCAACTGCCTGCCCGTGTATGTGTATCCTCCCACAAATACATAACAGCACGCCTCTGTTCACACAGTCTCTGAAGCATGTGCAGTGTGGAGTTCCACCTTGTTGCAACGTCGATGATTAGGTGATGCTGTGGAAGGTTCAAAGACCGCTGATGGTTCTGCACACGGGCGAACGGCGGATATGCGAACAAAGTCTGCGCACTTTGAGGAGCAGGTCGGGTAACCCCGGATAACTTTTCAGGAAGCACTGCACCACCAGGTTTAAGGTGTGAGCCAGGCAAGGAATGTGTTTCAGTTGTGAAAGGGCTATGGCAGCCATAAAATTCCTTTTGTTATCACTCACTACCTTGCCTGCCTCAAGATGTACAGTGCCCAGCCATGACTGAGTTTCTTGCTGCAAGAACTCGGACAGAACTTCCGCGGTGTGTCTGTTGTCGCCCAAACACTTCATTGCCAATACAGCCTGCTGATGCTTGCCACTAACTGTCCCATAATGGGACACCTCGTGTGCAACAGTGGCAGCTGCGGATGGAGTGCTCATGCGACTGCGGTCTGTGGACAAGCTCTCGCTTCTGCAGGAGGACGAGGAGGAGGGGGGGCTTTTCTTGAAAAGAAGTGTCGACTGGGTAGCTCGTAGCGTGGTACATCATAGTCCATCAGGGCTTCGAAAGCTTCGCTTTCAACTAACCAGTAGGGCATCATCTCTAACGAGATTAGTCTAGCAATGTGGGCGTTCAAACCCTGTGTACGCGGATGCGAGGATGAGTACTTCCTTTTCCTAACGAGAGTCTCATGTAGGGTGAGCTGGACTGGAGAACTGCAGATCATGGAACTAGCGGGGGTGCTGGTGGACATGGCAGACTGAGAGAGGGTTGGAGATGGTATTCTTGCTGGTGCCCTACATGCAGTGTTTCCTACCACGAACCTGGTGATTCCCTGACTGCTTTGGCCTGGTGACGAAACCTGCACATTTACTGCAGGTGGCGCGGGAAATGGTGGGCTTACAGTGAGGGAAAGGATGTAGCGTTGCTGACTAGCTTCATTGGCCGAGGGTGCTACAACCTTAAGGGACGTTTGGTAGTTAGTCCAGGCTTGCAAATGCATGGTGGTTAAATGTCTACGCATGCAACTTGTATTTAGACTTTTCAGATTCTGACCTCTGCTTAAGGTAGTTGAACAATTTTCACTGATGACTTTGCACTGATCATTTGGATGTTGTTTAAAAAAAATGCCAGACTGCACTCTTTCTACTAACGGATACCTTTTCAGGCATTGCAGACTGAGCTTCTTTAACCGGATGGCCACGCTGTCCTACAACTGGTTTTGGTTTTGCCACGCGTTTTTGGCCAGATACTGGCCTGGCAGATTGAACTTGTTGCGATGTTGATGCCTGCTGCGGCTCCTCCTCCTACGCTTCAGAGCTACTGCCGCCTGCACCCTGTTCCCCCAATGGCTGCCAATCGGGGTCATCAACTGGGTCATCTATGACCTCCTCTTCTATCTCATGTGCAACTTCGTCTGTGTCACCGTGTGAGCCAGTGGTATAGCATTCGTGACGGGACACCATAGTCTCATCAGGGTCAGATTCTGGATCAGTACATTGCGAGGGCAATGTTCTGGTCTGAGTCAAAGGACCAGCATAGTAGTCTGGCTGTGGCTGTGCATCAGTGCACTCCATGTCAGATTCAACTTGTAATGGGCATGGACTGTTAACTGCTTCACTTTCTAAGCCAGGGACGGTATGTGTAAAGAGCTCCATGGAGTAACCCATTGTGTCGCCTGCTGCATTCTTCTCTGTTGTTGTTTTTGCTGAAGAGGACAAGGAAGCGACTTGTCCCTGACCGTGAACATCCACTAACGACGCGCTGCTTTGACATTTACCAGTTTCACGAGAGGAGGCAAAAGAGCTAGAGGCTGAGTCAGCAAGATAAGCCAAAACTTGCTCTTGCTGCTCCGGCTTTAAAAGCGGTTTTCCTACTCCCAGAAAAGGGAGCGTTCGAGGCCTTGTGTAGCCAGACGACGAACCTGGCTCCACAGATCCAGACTTAGGTGCAATATTTTTTTTCCCACGACCACCTGATGCTCCACCACTACCACTACCCTCATTACCAGCTGACAATGAACGCCCCCGGCCACGACCTCTTCCACCAGACTTCCTCATTGTTTTAAAAACGTAAACAAACTAACGGTATTTGTTGCTGTCACACAACTTACACGGTGAGCTATAACTTCAGTATGATTTAGCTACCCCTTTACAGGTGAGTGAGACCACAACGAAAATCAGGCACAATGTTACACACTCTGTTGTTGGTGGCAACAAATGAGAGAGATGCCACACACGCAGGACTGTCACTGAAGCACAAATGTAAATATTAATCTCCCACTGATTTGATTTTTTTTTTTTTTCAGGGAGACTTTAGAAAAAAAAAATAATAGAATAAAATGATTTTTTCAGGAAGAATTTAGAAACCAAATAAAATAAAATGATTTTTTCAGGGAGAATTTAGAAAACAAATAAAACAAAAAAAGGCTTTCTATGGCCCACTGAGTGAGAGATGACGCACACAGGAGTCAGGAGTGGCACACAAGCCCAGAGGCCAATATTTATCTCCCACTGATTGATGTAGTGATTTTTTCAGGTAGATTTTGGAACCCAAATCAAGCAAAAAAAATAATAGGCTTTCTATGGCCCACAATTGGAGAGAGAGAGAGAGATGGCACACCCAGGAGCCAAGACTGGCACACAAGCAGAAAGGGCAATATTAATCTCCCACTGATTTGTTTTTTTTTTTTTTTTCAGGGAGACTTTAGGAAAAAAAAAATAATAGAATAAAATGATTTTTTCAGGAAGAATTTAGAAACCAAATAAAATAAAATGATTTTTTCAGGGAGAATTTAGAAAACAAATAAAACAAAAAAAGGCTTTCTATGGCCCACTGAGTGAGAGATGACGCACACAGGAGTCAGGAGTGGCACACAAGCCCAGAGGCCAATATTTATCACCCACTGATTGATGTAGTGATTTTTTCAGGTAGATTTTGGAACCCAAATCAAGCTAAAAAAATAATAGGCTTTCTATGGCCCACAATTGGAGAGAGAGAGAGAGATGGCACACCCAGGAGTCAAGACTGGCACACAAGCAGAAAGGGCAATATTAATCTCCCACTGATTTGTTTTTTTTTTTTTTTTCAGGGAGACTTTAGGAAAAAAAAATAATAGAATAAAATGATTTTTTCAGAAAGAATTTAGAAACCAAATAAAATAAAATGATTTTTTCAGGGAGAATTTAGAAAACAAATAAAACAAAAAAAGGCTTTCTATGGCCCACTGAGTGAGAGATGACGCACACAGGAGTCAGGAGTGGCACACAAGCCCAGAGGCCAATATTTATCTCCCACTGATTGATGTAGTGATTTTTTCAGGTAGATTTTGGAACCCAAATCAAGCTAAAAAATAATAGGCTTTCTATGGCCCACAATTGGAGAGAGAGAGAGAGATGGCACACCCAGGAGTCAAGACTGGCACACAAGCAGAAAGGGCAATATTAATCTCCCACTGATTTGATTTTTTTTTTTTTTCAGGGAGACTTTAGGAAAAAAAAATAATAGAATAAAATGATTTTTTCAGGAAGAATTTAGAAACCAAATAAAATAAAATGATTTTTTCAGGGAGAATTTAGAAAACAAATAAAAGAAAAAATAGGCTTTCTATGGCCCACGGAGTGAGAGATGACGCACACAGGAGTCAGGAGTGGCACACAAGCCCAGAGGCCCATATTGTTCTCCCAATGATTGATGTAGTGATTTTTTCAGGTAGATTTTGGAACCCAAATCAAGCTAAAAAAATAATAGGCTTTCTATGGCCCACAATTGGAGAGAGAGAGAGAGATGGCACACCCAGGAGTCAAGACTGGCACACAAGCAGAAAGGGCAATATTAATCTCCCACTGATTTGATTTTTTTTTTTTTCCAGGGAGACTTTATAAAAAAAAAAATAATAATAAAAAAAAAGATGTTTTCAGGAAGAATTTAGAAACCAAATAAAATAAAAATGATTTTTTCAGGGAGAATTTATAAAACAAATAAAACAAAAAATAGGCTTTCTATGGCCCACTGAGTGAGAGATGACGCACACAGGAGTCAGGAGTGGCACACAAGCCCAGAGGCCAATATTTATCTCCCACTGATTGATTTATTGATTTTTTCAGGTAGAATTTAGAACCCAAATCAACCAAAAACATAAATAGGCTTTCTATGGCCCACTATTTGTGAGAGAGATGGCACACTCAGGACTGGCACACAAGCCCAGAGGCCAATATTAATCTCCCACTTTTTATTTTTTTTCAGGGAAAATTTATAAACCCAATAAAAAAAATAATAAATAGGCTTTCTATGGCCCACTATCTGAGAGAGAGAGATGGCACGCTTAGGACTGGCACACAAGCCCAAAGGCCAATATTAATCTCCCTTTTTTTTTCAGGGAGAATTTATAAAACCAAAAAAAAATAAATAAATAGGCTTTCTATGGCCCACTATTTGTGAGAGAGATGGCACGCTCAGGACTGGCACACAAGCCCAGAGGCCAATATTAATCTCCCACTTTTTTTTTTTGTTCCAGGGAAAATTTATAAACCCAATAAAAAAAATAATAAATAGGCTTTCTATGGCCCACTATCTGAGAGAGAGAGATGGCACGCTTAGGACTGGCACACAAGCCCAAAGGCCAATATTAATCTCCCACTGATTGATTTATTGATTTTTTCAGGTAGAATTTAGAACCCAAATCAACCAAAAACATAAATAGGCTTTCTATGGCCCACTATTTGTGAGAGAGATGGCACACTCAGGACTGGCACACAAGCCCAGAGGCCAATATTAATCTCCCACTTTTTATTTTTTTTCAGGGAAAATTTATAAACCCAATAAAAAAAATAATAAATAGGCTTTCTATGGCCCACTATCTGAGAGAGAGAGATGGCACGCTTAGGACTGGCACACAAGCCCAAAGGCCAATATTAATCTCCCTTTTTTTTTCAGGGAGAATTTATAAAACCAAAAAAAAATAAATAAATAGGCTTTCTATGGCCCACTATTTGTGAGAGAGATGGCACGCTCAGGACTGGCACACAAGCCCAGAGGCCAATATTAATCTCCCACTTTTTTTTTTTTGTTCCAGGGAAAATTTATAAACCCAATAAAAAAAATAATAAATAGGCTTTCTATGGCCCACTATCTGAGAGAGAGAGATGGCACGCTTAGGACTGGCACACAAGCCCAAAGGCCAATATTAATCTCCCACTGATTGATTTATTGATTTTTTCAGGTAGAATTTAGAACCCAAATCAACCAAAAACATAAATAGGCTTTCTATGGCCCACTATTTGTGAGAGAGATGGCACACTCAGGACTGGCACACAAGCCCAGAGGCCAATATTAATCTCCCACTTTTTATTTTTTTTCAGGGAAAATTTATAAACCCAATAAAAAAATAATAAATAGGCTTTCTATGGCCCACTATCTGAGAGAGAGAGATGGCACGCTTAGGACTGGCACACAAGCCCAAAGGCCAATATTAATCTCCCTTTTTTTTTCAGGGAGAATTTATAAAACCAAAAAAAAATAAATAAATAGGCTTTCTATGGCCCACTATTTGTGAGAGAGATGGCACGCTCAGGACTGGCACACAAGCCCAGAGGCCAATATTAATCTCCCACTTTTTTTTTTTTGTTCCAGGGAAAATTTATAAACCCAATAAAAAAAATAATAAATAGGCTTTCTATGGCCCACTATCTGAGAGAGAGAGATGGCACGCTTAGGACTGGCACACAAGCCCAAAGGCCAATATTAATCTCCCACTGATTGATTTATTGATTTTTTCAGGTAGAATTTAGAACCCAAATAAAGCAAAAAAAAAAAAAAAATGGGCTTTCTATGGCCCACTGAGTGAGTGATGATGCACACAGGAGTCAGGAGTGGCACACAAGCCCTGAGGCCAATATTTTTCTCCCACTGATTGATGTAGTGATTTTTTCAGGTAGTTTTTAGAACCCAAATCAAGCAAAAAAATAAATAGGCTTTCTATGGCCCACTGAGTGAGAGATGGCACACACAGGGATGGCACTCTAGCAGAAATGTCAATCTTAATCTCCCACAAAAAAAAACAAAAAACATGGAGTGTCCAACAATTACTATCTCCCTGCAGTAATCTCAGCCAGGTATGGCAGGCAGCAATAAGGAGTGGACTGATGCACAAATTAAATAAAAAGCGTGGACAAACAAAAAAGATAGCTGTGCAGAAAGGAAGGAACAAGAGGATTTGTGCTTTGAAAAAAGCAGTTGGTTTGCACAGCGGCGTACACACAGCAATGCAGCTATCAGGGAGCCTTCTAGGGCAGCCCAATGAGCTACAGCGCTGAGGGGAAAAAAAAAAAAAAAAGTAGCTTCCACTGTCCCTGCACACCGAAGGTGGTGTTGGGCAGTGGAAATCGCTACAGCACAAGCGGTTTGGTGGTTAATGGACCCTGCCTAACGCTATCCCTGCTTCTGACGAAGCGGCAGCAACCTCTCCCTAAGCTCAGATCAGCAGCAGTAACATGGCGGTCGGCGGGAACGCCCCTTTATAGCCCCTGTGACGCCGCAGACAGCAAGCCAATCACTGCAATGCCCTTCTCTAAGATGGTGGGGACCAGGACCTATGTCATCACGCTGCCCACACTCTGCGTTTACCTTCATTGGCTGAGAAATGGCGCTTTTCGCGTCATTGAAACGCGACTTTGGCACGAAAGTCGCGTACCGCATGGCCGACCCCGCACAGGGGTCGGATCGGGTTTCATGAAACCCGACTTTGCCAAAAGTCGGCGACTTTTGAAAATGAACGACCCGTTTCGCTCAACCCTAGTGGGAACTCTGCTGACCGCAATCCCTAATCCTATCACACCACACTAGAGGTAGCCGTGGATTGCGCCTAACGCTCCCTATGCAACTCGGCACAGCCTGAGAAACTAGCTAGGCCTGAAGACAGAAAAATAAGCCTACCTTGCCTCAGAGAAATTCCCCAAAGGAAAAGGCAGCCCCCCACATATAATGACTGTGAGTAAGATGAAAACACAAACACAGAGATGAAATAGATTTAGCAAAGTGAGGCCCGAC
The DNA here is from genome assembly GCF_032444005.1 of Ranitomeya imitator. Classification (NCBI taxonomy): domain Eukaryota; kingdom Metazoa; phylum Chordata; class Amphibia; order Anura; family Dendrobatidae; genus Ranitomeya; species Ranitomeya imitator. The sequence goes on along the minus strand of NC_091287.1, from coordinate 428,459,250 downwards.
TTACTGAATAGACCGAGGATAGGAAAGATAGCTTTGCGGTCAACACAAAAACCTACAAACAACCACGCAGAGGGGCAAAAAGACCCTCCGCACCGACTAACGGTACGGAGGTGCTCCCTCTGCGTCTCAGAGCTTCCAGCAAGCAAGAAAAACCAATTAAGCAAGCTGGACAGAGAATATAGCAACAAAAGTAACACAAGCAGAACTTAGCTTATGCTGAGCAGACAGGCCACAGGAACGATCCAGGAGGAAGCAAGACCAATACTAGAACATTGACTGGAGGCCAGGATCAAAGCACTAGGTGGAGTTAAATAGAGCAGCACCTAACGACTTAACCTCATCACCTGAGGAAGGAAACTCAGAAGCCGCAGTACCACTCGTGACCACAGGAGGGAGCTTGATCACAGAATTCACAACAGCACCCTTTTTTTTTTCTTCTTCAGGGAGACTAGTGAATAAATCTGGGCCACTGTATTAGAGTATTTTTTCTGTGGCAAAAAGTGGCTTGAAGAGATATAACGAAAAAAAAAAAAAAAAAAAAAAAAAAAGGGACTGTACTACAATTACTATCTCCCTGCAGTAATCTCAGCAAAGTATGGCAGGCAGCAATAACAAGGAGTGGACTGCTGCACACAAAAGTCAAAAGTGTGGACAAACAAACAAGATAGCTGTGCAAAAAGGAAGGAGCAACAGGATTTGTGCTTTGAAAAAAGCAGTTGGTTTGCACAGCGGCGTACAAACAGCAATGCAGCTATCAGGGAGCCTTCTAGGGCCGCCCAATGAGCTACAGCGCTGAGGAAAAAAATGTACCCTCCACTCTCCCTGCAAACAAAAGTTGGTGTTGGACAGTGGAAATCACTACAGCACAAGCGGTTTGAGGGTTAATGTACCCTGCCTAACGCTATCCCTGCTTCTGACAAAGCGGCAGCAACCTCTCCCTATGCTCAGATCAGCAGCAGTAAGATGGCGGTCGGCGGGAACGCCCCTTTATAGCCCCTGTGACGCCGCAGAAATCAAGCCAATCACTGCCATGCCCTTTTCTAAGATGGTGGGGACCAGGAACTATGTCATCACGCTGCCCACACTCTGCGTCCACCTTCATTGGCTTAGAAATGGTGCTGAACGCATCATCGAAACGCGACTTTGGCGCGAAAGTCGCGTACCGCGTGGCCGACCCCACACAGGGATCGGGTCGGGTTTCATGAAACCCGACTTTGCCAAAAGTCTGCGACTTATGAAAATGACTGATCCGTTTCGCTCAACCCTAGTTAAAAGGGTTAAAAGTTGACCAGTGATTTCTCAAACAAAATTTACAAAACCATTTTTTAAGAGACCATCTCACATTTGAAATTACCTATATGAAAGAAAATAATGTAACACCATTCTAAAAACTGCACCCCTCAAGGTGTTCACAACCACATTCAAGAAGTTTATTAACCCTTCAGGTGCTTCACAAGAACTGAAGCAATGTGGAAGGAAAAAATAAGCATTAAACATTTTTGTTTCACAAAAATTGTACTTCGGGCACAATTATTTTATTTTCTCAAGGGTATCAGGAGAAAATGAACCACAATGTTCGTTGTGCAATTTCTCCTGAGTACGCTGATACCCCATGTGTGGAGGAAGACCACTGTTTGGGCAAATAGCAGGGCATGGAAGAGAAGAAGCAGTTTCATGTTTTGAACGCAAAATTGGCTGGAATCGAGAGCGGACGCTATGTCGCATTTGGAGAGCCTCTGATGTGCCTAAACAGTGGAAACCCCCGACAAGTGACCACCCCATTTTGGAAACTATACCCTGCAAGAGACTTATCTCGGTAGTGATGGAGAGCTACTTGCCTCCTGGAGCGCAGATTTTCCTAGAATAGTTTGCGGACTCCATATACAGAGCCCGTAAGTGCTAGAGAGCAGAATCCTCCCTCAAATGATTCCATTTTGAAAAATATACCCCTGCCAAATGTGAAAGCTAAAGGTGGTTTATGCACACTGGGGCTCAGAAGGGTGGGGAAGGGGGGGGGGGCATTTGGATTTAAAAGCAAAGAATTCACTGAATTTCTTTTTGGGGGCAACGAGCCAGTTTGCTTTTCCAGGGCCTTTGTACTACTAGTAACATGGAAGCTCCCTATATTTCCATTAACAGATGATGGACCTGAGTGAGGTGACGTGACAGATGAAACCCCCGAGGGATCCATTCACTATAATGAGGCAGCAGAGTTACTCTGGACTCCATCTGGCCTCTGTTCAGCGTTCTCCTTCCTCTCAGAGGTGCACAAAACTATGGTGGACTGCGTTGTTATGCACGACTAAAAAAAAGACAGACACTGACGGATCACAAGTCCTTTGGCGTTCACAATGTCTCCATCTGCCTCATTACAGGGAATCTTCTGCTGGCAGTTCTGTCTGAATCACATATTTGAAAGATGTACATGGAAACCCCAGTGTAAGCCCTCAGTGTAGAGTGCAGGATAAATGTGCGCTGAGCCTTACTGGGAACTTTGGGAGGCAGAATGAACAAATCCACAGCAGGTGAAAAATTGGTTTTGTTTATTTTTTACGCCATTCTTCGTGGGGTATAAGTGATTAAGCGACTTTATTCTTTGGATCGGTGCAATTACAGCGATACCAGATTTATATCCTTTTTTTCGTTTGGGTGCTGTCACACACTAAAAGATGCTTTTTTTGCAAGTAGAAGTTTTTGCATCACCATATTTTGAGAGCTATAATGTTTCCATATTTTGTCCTAGAGAGACATGCGAGGGCTTGTTTTTTGCAGTACAAGTTTACTTTTTTATTGGAACTGCAGAAGGAGAAGTGCCCCAAAATGTATATCTTTACATAGAGATGTGTTTAGTGATATAATCCTGCCATGTGTTCCAAATAAGGCCCCTCCATCTTGCTCCATGTGCTAGTACAACAGGTTTCATTCAGGATTGAGGGGATGTACCTTTGCCAGTGGACAATAGATTTGTGACCTCATCCTCACACACCTGAGGCTGGACACACCTCTTCTTTGCTGGACAAAAAAGGGACAACACATGTGCTTGGAGCTATCTCTTACCTCTTGCTTCCTGGGATGGACACACATGGCCATGGCTGAGTATACTCTACTTAGTAGGCTTTAGGGTTAGTAAGCTATAGATTGGGAAGGTTGATATGGCATTTGTGATTTGGGTAATCAGGCAGTTAATTTTGGGCTTTTATATTGAGGTGGCATTGTTGTGATATTACTGGACATTGTGGGTTATTACTGTGTGATACTGTTGGGATATCACTGTATACTCTAGTGATATTACTGTATTAGAGTTGCAGTATCCATATATATATATTTATAGTCGCCAGCTTGGGTATAAATATATATGTATGTTACAGACTGCAGACTTGTGTGTGTGTAATAAATATCCTTTATTGGTACACTGTTTTGTCTCAGTTAGTATATAGTATAAGGATAAGATAACGTTGAGGCATATTAAGTGGATATTAATTATTAATATGCATGTAAAGAAGCTGCGGAGACACCATCACGTGTTTCTCGACGCAAGCAGTGAATAGCCAGGCCTTTCCCCGGGAAGGAACAACCACGGGAAGGGCAGCATCCTATGAAGGAAAGCCACCTATGCCAAGCATGGTATCCATCCACAGACAGCTGTTTCGGGGTTTTTGCCCCTCATCAGTGTGGAGTAGGAATCTGGCTATTAGGATCAGTGCCTAGTAAAAAGGCTATAAAGGCACAGATGATTGGCCTCGGGGAGACCAAAACATCCAACACCGCGGAGACACCATCACGTGTTTCTCAACGCAGTGATTCCAGAACACTGCCCCCATCCCTTATGGGAAATATGCAGATGCATGTAAAGAAGCTGCGGAGACACTATCACGTGTTTCTCGACGCAAGCAATGAATAGCCAGGCCTTTCCCCGGGAAAGAACAACCACGGGAAGGGCAGCATCCTATGAAGGAAAGCCACCTATGCCAAGCATGGTATCCATCCACAGACAGCTGTTTTGGGGGTTTTTGCCCCTCATCAGTGTGGAGTAGGAATCTGGCTATTAGGAGCAGTGCCTAGTAAAAAGGCTATAAAGGCACAGATGATTGGCCTCGGGGAGACCAAAACACCCAACACCGCGGAGACACCATCACGTGTTTCTCAACGCAGTGATTCCAGAACACTGCCCCCATCCCTTATGGGAAATATGCAGATGCATGTAAAGAAGCTGCGGAGACACCATCACGTGTTTCTCGACGCAAGCAGTGAATAGCCAGGCCTTTCCCCGGGAAGGAACAACCACGGGAAGGGCAGCATCCTATGAAGGAAAGCCACCTATGCCAAGAATGGTATCCATCCACAGATCGCTGTTTCGCTGTCTGTGCGTCGAGAAACACGTGATGGTGTCTCCGCAGCTTCTTTACATGCATCTGCATATTTCCCATAAGGGATGGGGGCAGTGTTCTGGAATCACTGCGTTGAGAAACACGTGATGGTGTCTCTGCGGTGTTGGATGTTTTGGTCTCCCCGAGGCCAATCATCTGTGCCTTTATATTAATTATTAATAGTCAAGTTTGGCGTTAATAGTTAACATTGGACCTCAATAGAGGTGCAAGGAGAGTTCCCCTCTTGGTAACTATAAGTTTAGAAATTTGTGGAGGAAAACCCTGCCCTATTACAGGTACCAATTTCAGGCACATGACGTTTTTTAATCGCTTTCTATTCCAATTTTTGTAGAGGCAGAATGAACAAAAAACAGCAATTCAGGAATTGCTTTTTTTTTTTTTTTTTTTCTCCGTTCCGCGCGTGGTAAAATTGATAAGGCTGTTTTATTCTTCGGGTCAGTACAATTACAGTGATGTCACATTTATATAGTTTTTGTATGTTTTGACACTTCTATATAATAAAATCTTTGTGGAAAAAATAATTATTTTTGCATCGCTTTATTTTGAGAGCTGTAACTTTTTTATTTTTCTGCTGATGGAGCTGTATGGCAGCTTGTTTTTTCCGGTACAAGATGGTTTTTTCAGTGATACTATTTTTATTTTCATTTGTCTTTTTGATTGCGTTTTAGTCCACTTTTTCCAAGCGGTATGAGGATAAAGCATTGTTTGCTAATTTTGTGTTTTTTTTTATGGTGGTCAGAAAAGGGGTTACCTAGCATGACGCTTTTATAGATCGGATTGTTCCGGGTGTGGCGAGACTAAACATGTGTATTTTTTTGCTTTTTTAATTTTTTTTTTTTATACTGATCATTTGGCCAAACTGATTTTGCCTGAAGACCACTGGGGAACGCAGACAGAAAATGGCCCCTGTGCAAGAAGAGTATATGGGCCCTTTACAGTCCAATAGCTCATCATAATGCAAAAATTGGAAGTAGAAATGGGACCTCTTATCTTTTGGGCCATCGTGCGGTTGCACCAATGATGTGTCCTCCCCTGCTGAAGACATATATTCTGAAAAGACATATGTAGCACCTGCAGATGTAATCAATTTTCTATACAGGGTTAGGTTAGGGTCACACCACCGTATTTTCTCCCATCCAAGAGAATCGTGCCTATTATGCTATTCATACTCTGATCAGTGTTTAATCACAATATTATTTGATTTTCTCAGATGAGGAGAAAATAGAAGAAAAAAGTCTTCATCTTCTCCATTCTGTCATTCCGTGAAACCTGTACTGCACTTAGATATCATCTGAGTGCAGTTCGATTTTTACCATGGACTCATTAACATACATGACTGAGTTTGATACGAATATCGGATACAAATCAAGCATGCTGCAATTTTGTGTTGAAGATTTTGTCCGAGAAAAAAATTGGACATGTCAACAGTCCCATAAAATATCATTGGTCCAAGGGTGATCTGATGTTATGTTGATTCGCACTCAGACCAAAAATATATTTGCCTGCACGAGCCCTTTAAGGGTACACCGACTATGAAGGCATTTAGGTAATGTCAGAGAGTTCTTGGTCAGAAAGGATGTAGCCCTTGTTGTAAAAGGCAAAGCAAGACCTAAATATACCTTTCCTACATTTTTGTGGGTGCCGTTCCAATGTTAAAGACAACTATGGTAATTACCAACGTATACTGCATAGTGGTTCCTAATTGACGTCTTTTAGACGTGTTTATAGGTCATAGATAGTGTTGAGCGATACCGTCCGATACTTGAAAGTATCGGTATCGGATAGTATCGGCCGATACCCAAAAAATATCGGATATCGCCGATACCGATATCCGATACCAATACAAGTCAATGGGACATCAAGTATCGGAAGGTATTCTCATGGTTCCCAGGGTCTGAAGGAGAGGAAACTCTCCTTCAGGCCCTGGGATCCATAGGGATGTGGAAAATAAAGAATTAAAATAAAAAATATTGATATGCTCACCTCTCCGGCGGCCCCTGGACTTCACGCTGCTATCCGGGAGGCTTCTTTGTTTAAAAAGCGCGCCTTTCGGACCTGTGAATGACGTCCCGGCTTCTGATTGGTCACGTGCCGCCCATGTGACCGGCACGCGACCAATCAGAGGCCGCGACGTCATTCGCAGGTCCTCAATTCCTATAATTAGCAGTTTTGTGAATGAGAATGACGTCGCGGCTTCTGATTGGCCGCAAAGAAGCCTCCCGGATAGCAGCGTGAAGTCCAGGGGCCGCCGGAGAGGTGAGCATATCAATATTTTTTATTTTAATTCTTTATTTTCCACATCCCTATTGATTCGATACCGATACCCGATATCACAAAAATATCGGATCTCGGTATCGGAATTCCGATACCGCAAATATCGGCCGATACCCGATACTTGCGGTATCGGAATGCTCAACACTAGTCATAGATCTTTATAAACACAAGACAACTTCACTTAATAATTAATGAAATGCAATTATTGAGCTGTAATTGATGATTTTCCCTAGGACCTATCTATAGGGGCATCATGCATAGCTTGTGGATGAGTTATATAGATAGGAACAGGCTTTTACGTATTTTTTTAGTATTATAATAAAAATATAATAGAAATATGTTTGTATGCTGCACTGCATGTCTACAGTGGTTCCCCGCAGTTTACAGAGAAATGTCTCCTACAGACATCAAGTATTCGTGCTGAGTTTTATCATTCTGCATGCAGTTCTCACCGCTAATGCACAGACCTCTTTAAGATGTCCTCTATTTATCTTGTTCTTCTATTTCCTGTGTATTTTCCATGCTTGCAACATACTGAGAAAATTTTATGGATGCGGAAATTACCTCAGGGTCTCATCCATCTGACTTTGTAGATTAAAAGGGTATTTTATTTTGAAACTTCTGTTAACCCTTCCACTTTTGTTTTCAGTGATTGGATAATTTAATATATAAAAAAATCTCAATAGAAAACATTGAAAGTTAAGTTTTTCTGCATTACATTTAGTAAAAAAAAAAAAACTAAATCAAAAAGCAGCACAAAAAATACAAATGGGTGCAAACCTTCCGGGTATATACCAAACCTATCCAAACAGAACAAGAAAGAATGAAGGCAGCACACAAATAAATGAAAAAAACGTGCAGTTTATTGGCCCATGTGCAACGTTTCGGTCCCAAGTGTGGACCTTCCTCAAGCAATTGCTTGAGAAATGTCCACACTTGGGACGGAAACGTTGCACATGGGCCAATAAACTGCACAGTTATTTTCATTTATTTGTGTGCTGGCTTCATTTTTTCTTGTTTTACATTTAGTAAGCCTACCAGATTCTGGTTAATATGCAAAATAATTTGGGAATTAGCCGCAAAAATATGAATTGCAATCTGAAAGTGTGTCACGCTTTTACATGTTCAGTGTGTTAGGAGTCGAGTTTCCTCTGCTGCACAGGGGGAATCTTGATCCGTGTCTGCTGCGGTCTCCCATTCGGTGTCGGCCGCGGTGGGCTCTGCTCAGCGGAGACGTCGCTCCCGGCGTCTCGCTGGGGCTGATTCGGTGCATAGGGTCACTACTGCCTTTTCTGGCTTTCCTATGGTACCCTGCACTGATCTGCGGCGAGCGAGCCTCTCTGGGACTAAGTCCTTGTTTACTCACACTGAGCATGCCCAGGGCAGGGTCTCCCATTGGAGGTCGAGGGCCACATGTTCGGTCACATGCTCAGGTGCTGCAGTACATTCCATTGGTCCTTCTGGAAGGTCCTGAAAGGGCAAAACATGCTCAGGTACTGCAGCACTTTCCATTGGTCCTTCTGGAAGGTCCTGAAAGGGCAAAAACTTCAGTAGCAGCTTCCTGTGCTGCAACTATATAAACTGCGCATGACAGCACGGCCATGCGCTAGTATCGTCTTATGCTATATGCTTTGCGCCAATGTGGTCATGTGTTTGAATGTGTTCAGGGACCCGGCTGAAATAAGCCCCTAGAATGCTGGCACCTCCGGCGAGGAGATTGTGTATAAGTGTGTTCAGGGACCCGGCTGAAATAAGCCCCTAGAATGCTGGCTCCTCCGGCGAGGAGGTTGAGTATGCATGCATGACCACTCACTGCTCACATCTGGGTAGTTGGCCTGTGCCTCTGTGAAAGTCTAACAGGGCACAGAGCTTTCCTCTCGCAGTTACTCTGTGAAGCTAACAGAGTTGGTATATACCGCCATATAGAGCTGCCATTATTTAGCAGCAGGTGCTTTCCTGCACGGTGGATCCCGGGTTGCGAACGCTCCAATTCCATTTAATAAATTATATATTTAGTGCGTTCCGCCAACCCTAACAGTATACGAGCGCCAGGATCTGGCTAAGTAATGGCGGATGAACAGCGATTGCAGGGGTACATCCAGCTGCTGGAGGGCCGCTTGGCGTCTCTTGAGCATGCAACCTCGGCGGTGGATGTTACCGCAATAGCTGTTCAGGCTGCTAGCGTGGCTGCAGCAGCTTTACCCACTGCCACCTCTGTTCCGACCCTATCTCACCTTCCTTTGCCTGAGAGATACTCTGGGGACAGTAAGTCCTGTAGGGGTTTCGTGAGCCAATGTGGTATACACCTCGAGCTTCTGGCTGCACGTTTCCCTACTGAGCGGGCAAAGGTGGGATTCATAATCTCTCTCCTGTCGGACAGAGCGTTGGAGTGGGCTACGCCGCTGTGGGAGCGCAACGATCATGTGGTGCGGAGTGTTCCTAGGTTTCTGGACACTCTGAAACAGGTCTTTTTAGGACCTCAAGTCACCCATGATACAGCGCTCCAACTGCTGGCTTTGACTCAGGGTTCAACCATGGTCAGCCATTTTGCTGTTCACTTCCGGACATTAGCGTCTGAGTTGGAATGGCCAGATAAAACCCTCATTCCCGTGTTTTGGAGGGGGCTGGCTGACCATGTGAAGGACGCTTTGGCCACTAGGGAGATTCCCGCCACACTGGAGGAGCTCATAGCCGTATCTACTCGTATTGACCTCCGTTTTAACGAGCGGAGGTTGGAGCGAGCCCAGTGTAGGCAGAGGTTTCGGCTGGCTCCCACCTTCGCCAAACCTTTGAAATCTCCAGTCCAGGCATCCGAGTCACATGAGGCCTTAGAGGTGACACGAGCTGGATCCAAGTCTCAGTCTGCCCGTGCACATAAGGTCCGTCATGTTTGCCAGCAGTCAGGACACCTTGCCTCCAAGGGTCCTCAGCGGTCGGGGAAACGTCAGCGTCTAGTGGCAGTTGGAGGAGGTACACTAGACACGGCGACGTTTGCCTCAAAGTTGTCCTTCAAGGGGACAATTACCATAGGCCCATCCACTCTTATGGTCGAGCTATGCGTGGATTCTGGGGCAGAGGGTAACTTTATGTCTTCCGCTTTTGCCCAGCGTCACGCAATACCCTTGGTGATGCTCGCCAAGCCGGTAACCGTTCGAGTGGTAAATGGGTCAACACTACCTTCACAGATTACCCACCAAACCATTCCTTTCACGCTATCTGTGTCTCCATCACATCAGGAGATAATCTCCCTATTAGTCATTCCTGAGGGAATTGATGAGGTCCTGTTGGGGATACCATGGCTTCGCTACCATTCTCCTCATATTGAGTGGTCCTCTGGGAGAATTTTGGGTTGGAGTAAATCTTGCGAGGGTAGATGTCTGAGGGAGTGCGTTCAGGTTGCTACTACACAGGTGCCCGCAGATCTTTCCTCTCTCCCCAAGCACTATTGGCCCTATGCAGACGTGTTCTCCAAAAGAGCTGCGGAGACCCTTCCGCCTCACCGCCCCTATGACTGTCCTATTGACCTCTTGCCTGGTGCTGAGCCTCCCCAGGGTCGAGTCTATCCGTTATCTCTCCCGGAGACGGAGGCAATGTCCCAGTACATCCAGGAGAATCTGGCAAGAGGATTCATTAGGAAGTCAGTGTCACCGGCAGGGGCAGGGTTCTTCTTCGCACAGAAGAAGACTGGAGACTTACGTCCATGCATAGACTACAGGGGTCTTAACGCCATCACCGTTAAGAACAAGTACCCACTACCCCTGATATCTGAGCTGTTTGATAGGCTACGGGGAGCGAGGGTATTTACAAAGTGAGATCTGCGGGGTGCTTACAACCTGATTCGCATCCGTGAGGGGGATGAATGGAAGACGGCTTTTAACACCAGGGATGGGCACTATGAATATCTGGTGATGCCCTTCGGGCTCTGTAATGCCCCAGCCGTTTTCCAAGACTTTGTGAACGACATCTTCCGGGTGGGATATGCTCACCACCTCGGTCGTAGTCTATCTGGATGATATTCTCATCTTCTCTCCAGATATTGACTCCCATCGGAGAGATGTTCGCAAAGTCTTCGACCTCTTACGGGCAAACTCCCTCTACGCCAAGTTGGAGAAGTGTGTGTTTGAGCAGGAGTCCTTGCCTTTCCTTGGTTATATCATCTCTGCCCAGGGTTTGGCTATGGATCCTGCCAAGCTACAGGCTGTAATGGACTGGCAGGAACCCCATTCTCTTAAAGCGGTGCAGCGCTTTATGGGGTTCATTAATTACTATCGCCAGTTCATTCCACACTTCTCAACTTTGGTAGCTCCCTTGGTTGCCCTCACCAAGAAGGGAGCAAATCCCAAGTTGTGGTCAGAGGAGGTCTCCAAAGCCTTTCTCTTGATCAAGTCACACTTCGCTAGCGCTCCCATCCTACATCGCCCCGATGTTGATAAGCCATTTATCTTGGAGGTGGATGCCTCATCCGTTGGTGCTGGAGCAGTCCTTTTCCAAAAGGATGCTCAAGGTCGGAAGCATCCTTGCTTCTTCTTCTTCAAGACCTTCACACCAGCGGAAAGGAATTATTCCATTGGTGTATCTGCAAACGGCCCAGCGGCTGAATTCTCGCCAGGCTAGATGGTCCCTGTTCTTCTCCCGGTTCCATTTTACTCTCCATTTCCTCTCCGGGGAGAAGAACGTTCGTGCTGACGCTCTCTCCCGCTCCGTGGTGTCATCGGAGGAGGAGGAGGAGCCTCGGCTTATTGTCCCTTCTGAGAGCCTGAGAACTGTAGCTCCGGTTTCGCTAGAGTCTGTGCCCCCGGGCAAGACTTTCGTACCAGCTAACTTGCGACCGGAGGTTCTCTCTTGGGCTCACTCCTCCAGAGTGGGTGGGCATTTTGGGACCAAGAGGACGTCTGAGCTTCTGGCGAGAACATACTGGTGGCCGCATATGGCCCGAGATGTCAAGGACTATATTCAGGCATGCGTTTCTTGCGCCCAGAATCGGTCTCCTCGGCAACGGCCTGCTGGGTTGCTTTACCCTCTACCGGTGGCAAACAGGCCCTGGGAGATGGTCGGGATGGACTTTGTGGTGGGTCTACCCAAGTCGCGTGGCTGCTCCATTATTTGGGTTGTCACCGACCATTTCTCCAAGATGGTGCATTTGGTGCCGCTTCCTCGGTTACCCTCAGCACGGGCCTTGGCGGTGTTGTTCATTAAACACGTTTTCCGTTTGCATGGTATGCCTGATAAGATTGTCAGCGATCGGGGTCCCCAGTTCGCATCTCGGTTTTGGAGAGAGCTCTGCCGTTTACTCAGCATAGAGTTAAACATCTCCTCTGCATACCATCCCGAGACGAATGGGTTGGTGGAGAGAACCAACCAGACTCTGGTGACATATTTGCGACATTTCGTCTCTGCTAGGCAGGATGACTGGGCATCTTTGCTACCTTGGGCGGAATTTGCCCTGAACAACGCCGTAGCCGATTCCACTGGTCAAACTCCTTTTCTCCTTAATTATGGCCAGCATCCGCATGTCCCTGTGCCCATGCCCGTGTCATCCACCGATTCTAGGGTGGCAGACTGGGCGGTGGAGGCACGTGACATCTGGGACCGCACACAGGATGCCATCCGGGCCTCCAAGGAGAGAATGAGGGTTTCGGCTGATACACACCGGCGCCCCGCTCCGGTCTTTGCTCCTGGCGACTTAGTGTGGCTCCCTAACACAGTGGTTGCTAAACTGTGCCATGTAAATAACTGCCACATGAAGAAAAGGCAAATGGACCTAATATAGGAATTTGAGATGAAGGGATCTTTTCATATTTGAATTTGCTGAGTTGGTTGAATTTTTCCCAAAATTTGATTTGCAGTGAATAAATTTACGTGCATTTCAGTGCTGGAAAACTTATAATTTATCAGAAAATTCACATGGTGAGAGGAGAAAGATGACCCTGCTGAACATAAGAGCATACAGTCTACAGAGTAGAGAGGCTTATCCAGTGACTCTGGAGATACAGGACACTGCCTACTATAACAGCTTTACATACTACAGTAGGGAGAGAAATGAGACCTTGCTGACCTCGAGAGCTTACACTCTACATCCAGGAGAGAATGAGAAAAAAGTAGAGAGGACCCCACTGATCATAAGAGACCACCATAGTAGAGAGAACGAGAAAGGGGACCTTGCTGACCTCAAACGCTTACAATCTACAAATGAGAGAGAGGGAGTACCCTGCTGATAATAAGAGCTTACACTTTACATGCGAGAGAGAGACGACCCCGCTAATCATTAGAATTTACACACTACAGAAGAGAGAGGACCCCACTGATTGTAAGAGTTTGCACACTACAGAAGAGAGAGACCCCACTGATTATAGGAGTTTACATGCTACAAAAGAGAGAGGACCCCACTGATTTTAAGAGTTTACACACTACAGAAGAGAGAGGACACCGCTGATTATAAGCAGGGCCGCCATCAGGGCATGACGGCCGTGACTGGCGTATGGGGCCCGGTGAGCAGAGGGGGCCCGCATCGGGCCCCCTCTTATCTGCTCACCGGGCCCCTACCGGCAGCCGCAGGCTAACCGGGCCCTTAGCGCCGACGCTGCAGCTGTTTAAAGCTATTGACGTGCGGGCGCGGGCCCGCACGTCAATAGTTAACAGCCGCGGCGCCGCCAGCCAATCTGAGGCTGGCAGGCGCTGACGTCAGCCGCAGCGTGCGTGCATGTCGCCGGCGTCTGACATCATTGTCAGTCGCCGGCGAGTGCATGCATGCTGCAGCTGCGTGGAGACTTCGCCCGCCGCAGGAGCGCGGCAGGTAAGAAGAACTTCTTTTTTTTTTTTTTTTAGAGCGGCGATCCGGGGGCCCAAGGAAGAACGCTGGACAGAGATGGGGCAGAGTGCTGGGAAGAGATGGGGCAGAGTGCTGGGAAGAGATGGGGCAGAGTGCTGGGCAGAGTGCTGGACAGAGATGGGGCAGAGTGCTGGACAGAGATGGGGCAGAGTGCTAGACAGAGATGGGGCAGAGTGCAGGGAAGAGATGGGGCAGAGTGCTGGGAACAAATGGGGCAAAGTGCTGGGAAGAGATGGGGCAGAGTGCTGGGCAGAGTGCTGGACAGAGATGGGGCAGAGTGCTGGACAGAGATGGGGCAGAGTGCTGGACAGAGATGGGGCAGAGTGCTGGACAGAGATGGGGCAGAGTGCTGGACAGAGATGGGGCAGAGTGCTGGGCAGAGTGCTGGGAAGAGATGGGGCAGAGTGCTGGGCAGAGTGCTGGACAGAGATGGGGCAGAGTGCTGGACAGAGATGGGGCAGAGTGCTGGACAGAGATGGGGCAGAGTGCTAGACAGAGATGGGGCAGAGTGCTGGGAAGAGATGGGGCAGAGTGCTGGGAAGAGATGGGGCAGAGTGCTGGACAGAGATGGGGCAGAGTGCTGGACAGAGATGGGGCAGAGTGCTGGACAGAGATGGGGCAGAGTGCTGGACAGAGATGGGGCAGAGTGCTGGACAGAGATGGGGCAGAGTGCTGGACAGAGATGGGGCAGAGTGCTGGACAGAGATGGGGCAGAGTGCTGGACAGAGATGGGGCAGAGTGCTGCACAGAGATGGGGCAGAGTGCTGGGCAGAGATGGGGCAGAGTGCTGGGAAGAGATGGGGCAGAGTGCTGGGCAGAGATGGGGCAGAGTGCTGGGCAGAGTGCTGGGAAGAGATGGGGCAGAGTGCTGGGAAGAGATGGGGCAGAGCGCTGGACAGAGATGGGGCAGAGCGCTGGACAGAGATGGGGCAGAGCGCTGGACAGAGATGGGGCAGAGCGCTGGACAGAGATGGGGCAGAGCGCTGGACAGAGATGGGGCAGAGCGCTGGACAGAGATGGGGCAGAGCGCTGGACAGAGATGGGGCAGAGCGCTGGACAGAGATGGGGCAGAGCGCTGGACAGAGATGGGGCAAAACGCTGGACAGAGATGGGGCAGAGTGCTGGGAAGAGATGGGGCAGAGTGCTGGGAAGAGATGGGGCAGAGTGCTGGGAAGAGATGGGGCAAAGTGCTGGACAGAGATGGGGCAGAGTGCTGGACAGAGATGGGGCAGAGTGCTGGACAGAGATGGGGCAGAGTGCTGGACAGAGATGGGGCAGAGTGCTGGACAGAGATGGGGCAGAGTGCTGGGCAGAGTGCTGGGAAGAGATGGGGCAGAGTGCTGGGCAGAGATGGGGCAGAGTGCTGGGCAGAGTGCTGGGAAGAGATGGGGCAGAGTGCTGGACAGAGATGGGGCAGAGTGCTGGACAGAGATGGGGCAGAGGGCTGGACAGAGATGGGGCAGAGCGCTGGACAGAGATGGGGCAGAGCGCTGGACAGAGATGGGGCAGAGCGCTGGACAGAGATGGGGCAGAACGCTGGACAGAGATGGGGCAGAGCGCTGGACAGAGATGGGGCAGAGCGCTGGACAGAGATGGGGCAGAGCGCTGGACAGAGATGGGGCAGAGCGCTGGACAGAGATGGGGCAGAGCGCTGGACAGAGATGGGGCAGAGCGCTGGACAGAGATGGGGCAAAACGCTGGACAGAGATGGGGCAGAGTGCTGGGCAGAGATGGGGCAGAGTGCTGGGCAGAGTGCTGGGAAGAGATGGGGCAGAGTGCTGGGAAGAGATGGGGCAGAGCGCTGGACAGAGATGGGGCAGAGCGCTGGACAGAGATGGGGCAGAGCGCTGGACAGAGATGGGGCAGAGTGCTGGACAGAGATGGGGCAGAGTGCTGGACAGAGATGGGGCAGAGGGCTGGACAGAGATGGGGCAGAGCGCTGGACAGAGATGGGGCAGAGCGCTGGACAGAGATGGGGCAGAGCGCTGGACAGAGATGGGGCAGAACGCTGGACAGAGATGGGGCAGAGCGCTGGACAGAGATGGGGCAGAGCGCTGGACAGAGATGGGGCAGAGCGCTGGACAGAGATGGGGCAGAGCGCTGGACAGAGATGGGGCAGAGCGCTGGACAGAGATGGGGCAGAGCGCTGGACAGAGATGGGGCAAAACGCTGGACAGAGATGGGGCAGAGTGCTGGGCAGAGATGGGGCAGAGTGCTGGGCAGAGTGCTGGGAAGAGATGGGGCAGAGTGCTGGGAAGAGATGGGGCAGAGCGCTGGACAGAGATGGGGCAGAGCGCTGGACAGAGATGGGGCAGAGCGCTGGACAGAGATGGGGCAGAGTGCTGGACAGAGATGGGGCAGAGTGCTGGACAGAGATGGGGCAGAGTGCTGGACAGAGATGGGGCAGAGTGCTGGACAGAGATGGGGCAGAGTGCTGGACAGAGATGGGGCAGAGTGCTGGACAGAGATGGGGCAGAGTGCTGGACAGAGATGGGGCAGAGTGCTGGACAGAGATGGGGCAGAGTGCTGCACAGAGATGGGGCAGAGCGCTGGACAGAGATGGGGCAAAACGCTGGGAAGAGATGGGGCAGAGTGCTGGGCAGAGATGGGGCAGAGTGCTGGGCAGAGTGCTGGGAAGAGATGGGGCAGAGTGCTGGGAAGAGATGGGGCAGAGCGCTGGACAGAGATGGGGCAGAGCGCTGGACAGAGATGGGGCAGAGCGCTGGACAGAGATGGGGCAGAGCGCTGGACAGAGATGGGGCAGAGCGCTGGACAGAGATGGGGCAGAGCGCTGGACAGAGATGGGGCAGAGCGCTGGACAGAGATGGGGCAGAGCGCTGGACAGAGATGGAGCAGAGCGCTGGACAGAGATGGGGCAAAACGCTGGACAGAGATGGGGCAGAGTGCTGGGAAGAGATGGGGCAGAGTGCTGGGAAGAGATGGGGCAGAGTGCTGGGAAGAGATGGGGCAGAGTGCTGGACAGAGATGGGGCAGAGTGCTGGACAGAGATGGGGCAGAGTGCTGGACAGAGATGGGGCAGAGTGCTGGGCAGAGTGCTGGGAAGAGATGGGGCAGAGTGCTGGGCAGAGATGGGGCAGAGTGCTGGGCAGAGTGCTGGGAAGAGATGGGGCAGAGTGCTGGACAGAGATGGGGCAGAGTGCTGGACAGAGATGGGGCAGAGGGCTGGACAGAGATGGGGCAGAGCGCTGGACAGAGATGGGGCAGAGCGCTGGACAGAGATGGGGCAGAGCGCTGGACAGAGATGGGGCAGAACGCTGGACAGAGATGGGGCAGAGCGCTGGACAGAGATGGGGCAGAGCGCTGGACAGAGATGGGGCAGAGCGCTGGACAGAGATGGGGCAGAGCGCTGGACAGAGATGGGGCAGAGCGCTGGACAGAGATGGGGCAGAGCGCTGGACAGAGATGGGGAAGAGCGCTGGACAGAGATGGGGCAGAGCGCTGGACAGAGATGGGGCAGAGCGCTGGACAGAGATGGGGCAGAGCGCTGGACAGAGATGGGGCAGAGCGCTGGACACAGATGGGGCAGGATTGGACACAGATGGGGCAGAGTGCTGAACACAGATGGGGCAGAGTGCTGGACACAGATGGGGCAGGATTGGAAACAGATGGGGCAGAGTGCTGGACACAGATGGGGCAGAGTGCTGGACACAGATGGGGCAGGATTGGAAACAGATGGGGCAGAATGGAGACAGATGGGGCAGGATTGGAGACAGATGGGGCAGGATGGATACGATGGAGACAGATGGGGCAGGATGGGGAGATCATATGGGGCAGAATGGATACTCATGAGGGCAGGATGGGAGACCATATGGCTGGAGCCTGCAATGAGACACACGGGGGCTAGGATGGCGAATATTATCATAGGGGCTAATTAAGGGATATTATTATTGCAGTGATGTATTTATTTTATTTTTTGAGTATACTGTTTTAAATGGGGGGAGGTCCTGTTACTGTGCAGAGTGATACTATGTCACCTTCTTTATGTGGTGTAATGTAGAGGCTGTGAAAATTAAGTAATGTATTCTGCAAGTGGAACTCGAGATAACTGTGTTATTTCCTGCAGAGACGAGTCCTGGCTGGAAGAAATGATGGCGGTCTGTGCTGGATGAAAGATGAAGGACTTCACCTAGAGACGTCACTGGTGAGTCAGTGTTAACTATACACTGACACTATACACTGTATACTATATACAGAGCTCCTGTGTATAATGTCACCGGTGATCACTGTATTACCTGTACACAGACACTGCTTACTAATTACAGATCTCCTGTGTATAATGGCACTGATGGTGATAGTATTGTGGTTGTTTTTTTTTTATTACTGATCAGTATTGTAGTATTCAGTCACTATGTGGTGGTAATATGCGGTCTGGTCATGGTGTTGTGGTATTTGTTCCTTGTATTTTATATTATTCGATCACTGTGGTGGTAATATGTCATCTGGTCATAGTGTTGTGGTATTTGTTCCTTGTATGTAGTATTATAGGTCATTTTAAAAATTGAAAAATAAATAAAAATATACCTAAATTGTATTGCATATTTTAACAAATATTTAGTAGGTTACAGTACAGTAGGGCCCGGCCAAAAGTGTCTACCGTGTTCTGGTGGCGGCTTAAAAAATCTTTTGGCCAAAACAAAAGCTGCCGGCTATATGTGTGATCTGGTGATGGGAACTGTTAATGTGTGATAGGTGAGAAGTGGAGATTTTCCAAGAGAGAGCGGTGGGACTGTGGACAGTTCGAGGGGTGGAGCCTGGAGGCGGGGCTGGGGTGGAGCCTGGGCGGAGTCTCAAGGGGGCCCCGAAAATTTTGCCAGTATGGGGCCCCAAAATTTCTAGTGGCAGCCCTGATTATAAGAGTTTACACACTACAGAATAGAGAGACCCCACTGATTATAAGAGTTTACATGCTACAAAAGAGATAGGACCCCACTGATTATAAGAGTTTACACACTACAGAAGAGAGAGGACTCTACTGATTATGAGTTTACACACTACAAAAGAGAGAAGACCCAACTGATTTTAAGAGTTTACACACTACAGAAGAGAGAGAGACCCACTGATTATAAGAGTTTACACACTAAAGAATAGAGAGGATCTCACTGATTATAAGAGTTAACACACAACAGGAGAGAGAGGACTCCAATGATTCTAAGAATTTACACACTACAGAAGAGAGAGAGACCCACTGATTATAAGAGTTTACACACTACAGATGAGTGAGGACCCCACTGATTATAAGAGTTTACACACTACAAAAGAGAGAGGACCCCACTGATTATAAGAGTTTACACACTACAGAATAGAGAGGACCCCACTTATTATAAGAGTTTACACACTACAGAATAGAGAGGACCCCACTGATTATAAGAGAATGATGAAAACAAATTCCCAACTTTGTTACAGAAAAAAAATTGCGTCATTTTCTGATACTCGTAGAGTCTCCATTTTTCGTAATCTCAGATTGGGTGAGGGCGTATTTTTTGCGTGCTGAGCTGATGTTTCAGTGCAGATACAATCTTTTAATCGCCCGTTATTGCATTTTAATGCAATGTCGCAGCGACCAAGAAAACGTAATTCTGGTCTTTTGACTTTTTTTCTCAGTACGCCATTTAGCCATCAGGTTAATCCTTTTTTTATTTATAGATCGGGTGATTCTGAATGCGATGATACCAAATATGTGTATGTTTGATTTTATTTTTATTGTTTTATTTTGAATGGGGTGAAAGGAGGGTGATTTGAACTTTTATTTTTTCTTATATTTTCAAAAACATTTTCTTTTTACTTTTGGCATGCTTCAATAGTCTTCATGGGAGACTAGAAGCTGCCAAAACCTGATTGGCTCTGCTATATAGATGTGATGATCAGATCACTTCTATATAGCAGATTTACTCACTTGCTTTGAGCGCCGACCACTGGGTGGCGCTCACAGCAAGCTGGCACTGACAACCATAGAGGTCTCCTGGAGACCTCCGGTTGTCATGCCAACACACCGGTGACCCGCGATCACACGACAGAGGTCACCAGTGGGCGTATTTCTGGCGTGATTGCCAGAAGCACTTGCTAAATGCTGCTGTCAGCGTTTGACAGCGGCCTTCTAACTCGTTAATAGCCGTGGGTGGATCGTGATTCCTGTTATGGACCTGGTGGTTAAGAGCACCCGGCACTACCTGATAGTTAAACTCAACAGGACAAGCTCTGGGATGTGGGAGCTCTGCTGACCGCAACCCCTAATCCTATCACAACAACTAGAAATAGCCGTGGAGCGTTCCTGACTCTCCCTAGACGCCTCTTCACAGCCTAAGAGCTAGCTAGCCCTAGAGATAGAAAATAAAGCCTACCTTGCCTCAGAGAAATTCCCCAAAGGAAAGGCAGCCCCCCACATATATTGACTGTGAGTAAAGATGAAAGTCACAAACGCAGAAATGAAACAGGTTTCAGCAAAGGGAGGCCAGACTTACTAAACAGACAGAGGATAGGAAAGGTATATTTGCGGTCAGCACAAAAAACTACAAAAGACCACGCAGAGTGTGCAAAAAGACCTCTGCACCGACTAACGGTGCGGAGATGCCACTCTGCATCCCAGAGCTTCCAGCTAGTAAGACAAAATCATGATAGCCAACTGGACAAGGAAACAATGAACAAATAATAACAAGCAGGAACTTAGCTTCTGCTGGAGTAGACAGGTCACCAGAAAGATCCAAGAGCGAACTGAACCAAAGCAGGAACATTGACAGCTGGCAAGGAGTAACGATCTGAGTGGAGTTAAATAGAGCAGCCAACCAAAGGATAAACCACGTCACCTGTGTAAGGTACCTCAGAAGCAGCAGCTCCACTCACAGCCACCAGAGGGAGTCCATGGACAGAATTCGCCGAAGTACCACTCACGACCACAGGAGGGAGCTCGACAACAGAATTCACAACAGTACCCCCCCTTGAGGAGGGGTCACCGAACCCTCACCAGAGCTCCCAGGCCGATCAGGATGAGCCAAATGAAAGGCACGAACTTGATCGGCAGCATGAACATCAGAGGCAAAAACCCAGGAATTATCTTCCTGACCATAACCCTTCCACTTGACCAGGTACTGGAGTTTCCGTCTCGAAACACGAGAATCCAAAATCTTCTCCACCACATACTCCAACTCCCCCTCGACCAACACCGGGGCAGGAGGATCAACGGAGGGAACCATAGGCGCCACGTATCTCCGCAACAACAACCTATGGAACACATTATGGATGGCAAAAGAAGCTGGAAGGTCCAAACGAAATGACACAGGATTAAGAACTTCAGAAATCTTATATGGCCCAATGACACGAGGCTTAAACTTAGGAGAGGAAACCTTCATAGGAACATGACGAGATGACAACCAAACCAAATCCCCAACACGAAGTCGGGGACCAACACAGCGCCGGCGGTTAGCGAAACGTTGAGCCATCTCCTGGGACAATGTCAAATTGTCCACCACATGAGTCCAAATCTGCTGCAACCTGTCCACCACAGTATCCACACCAGGACAGTCCGAAGGCTCAACCTGCCCTGAAGAGAAACGAGGATGGAAACCAGAATTACAGAAAAAAGGAGAAACCAAAGTAGCCGAGCTGGCCCGATTATTAAGGGCGAACTCAGCCAAAGGCAAGAAGGACACCCAATCATCCTGATCAGCAGAAACAAAGCATCTCAGATATGTTTCCAAAGTCTGATTAGTTCGTTCGGTTTGGCCATTAGTCTGAGGATGGAAAGCCGAAGAAAAAGACAAATCAATGCCCATCTTAGCACAAAAGGACCGCCAAAACCTCGAAACAAACTGGGAACCTCTGTCCGAGACGATGTTCTCCGGAATGCCATGCAAAAGAACCACATGCTGGAAAAACAATGGCACCAAATCAGAGGAGGAAGGCAATTTAGACAAGAGTACCAAATGGACCATCTTAGAGAAGCGATCACAAACCACCCAAATGACTGACATCCTTTGAGAAACAGGGAGATCAGAAATAAAATCCATGGAAATATGCGTCCAGGGCCTCTTCGGGACCGGCAAGGGCAAAAGCAACCCACTGGCACGAGAACAGCAGGGCTTAGCCCGAGCACAAGTCCCACAGGACTGCACAAAAGAACGCACATCCCGTGATAAAGAAGGCCACCAAAAGGATCTAGCCACCAAATCTCTGGTACCAAAGATTCCAGGATGACCAGCCAACACCGAACAATGAACCTCAGAGATAACTCTACTAGTCCATCTATCAGGGACAAACAAACAGTTTCTCCATTGGACAATGGTCAGGTCTATCAGCCTGAAACTTCTGCAGCACGCGCCGCAAATCAGGGGAGATGGCAGACAAAATTACCCCCTCTTTAAGAATACCCGCCGGCTCCGGAACACCCGGAGAGTCAGGCACAAAACTCCTTGACAGGGCATCAGCCTTCACATTCTTAGATCCCGGAAGGTATGAAACCACAAAATCAAAACGGGAGAAAAAGAGCGACCATCGAGCCTGTCTAGGATTCAACCGTTTGGCAGACTCGAGATAAGTCAAATTCTTGTGATCCATCAAGACCACCACGCGATGTTTAGCTCCTTCAAGCCAATGTCGCCACTCCTCGAATGCCCACTTCATGGCCAACAACTCTCGATTGCCAACATCATAATTGCGCTCAGCAGGCGAGAATTTTCTAGAAGAGGAGGCACATGGTTTCATCACCGAGCCATCAGAACTTCTTTGCGACAAAACAGCCCCTGCTCCAATCTCAGAAGCATCAACCTCAACCTGAAACAGGAGCAAAACATCTGGCTGGCACAACACAGGGGCAGAAGAAAAACGACGCTTCAACTCCTGAAAAGCCTCTACAGCCGCAGAGGACCAATTGACCACATCAGCACCTTTCTTGGTCAAATCAGTCAATGGTTTAGCAATAATTACTGATGAAGCGACGGTAAAATTAGCAAAGCCCAGGAACTTCTGCAGGCTCTTCACAGATGTCGGCTGAGTCCAATCATAAATGGCCTGAACTTTAACAGGGTCCATCTCGATAGTAGAAGGGGAAAAAATGAAACCCAAATATGAAACCTTCTGAACTCCAAAGAGACACTTTGACCCCTTCACAAACAAGGAATTCGCACGAAGGACCTGGAACACCATTCTGACCTGCTTCACATGAGACTCCCAATCATCCGAAAAGACCAAAATGTCATCCAAATATACAATCATGAATCTATCCAGGTACTCTCGGAAGATGTCATGCATAAAGGACTGAAACACAGATGGAGCATTAGAAAGCTCGAATGGCATAACCAGGTACTCAAAATGGCCCTCGGGCGTATTAAATGCTGTTTTCCATTCATCGCCCTGTTTAATTCGCACAAGATTATACGCCCCTCGAAGATCTATCTTGGTGAACCAACTAGCTCCCTTAATCCGAGCAAACAAATCAGACAGCAGCGGCAAAGGATACTGAAATTTGACTGTGATCTTATTAAGAAGGCGGTAATCAATACAAGGTCTCAAAGAGCCATCCTTCTTGGCCACAAAAAAGAACCCTGCTCCCAATGGTGACGACGACGGGCGAATATGACCCTTCTCCAAGGATTCCTTTATATAACTCCGCATAGCGGCGTGCTCTGGCACAGATAAATTAAAAAGTCGGCCCTTAGGAAACTTACTACCAGGAATCAAATTAATAGCACAATCGCAATCCCTATGAGGAGGTAGGACACCGGATTTGGGCTCTTCAAATACATCCCGGTAATCTGATAAAAATTCAGGGACTTCAGAAGGAGTGGAAGGCAAAATTGACAACAATGGAACATCACCATGTACCCCCTGACAACCCCAGCCAGACACAGACATAGATTTCCAATCCAACACTGGATTATGGACCTGTAGCCATGGCAACCCCAAAACGACCACATCATGCAGATTATGCAACACCAAAAAGCGAATATCCTCCTTATGTGCAGGAGCCATGCACATGGTCAATTGAGTCCAGTACTGAGGCTTATTCTTGGCCAAAGGCATAGCATCAATTCCTCTCAATGGAATAGGATACTGCAAGGGCTCCAAGAAAAAACCACAGCGCCTGGCAAACTCCAAGTCCATCAAATTCAGGGTAGCGCCTGAATCCACAAATGCCATAACAGAATAGGACGACAGAGAGCAAATCAGAGTAACGGACAAAAGAAATTTAGACTGTACCGTACCAATGGTGGCAGACCTAGCGAACCGCTTAGTGCGCTTAGGACAAATCGGAGATAGCATGAGTGGATTCACCACAGTAAAAACACAGCCCATTCCGACGTCTGTGTTCTTGCCGTTTAGCTCTGGTCAAAGTCCTATCACACTGCATAGGCTCAGGCCTATGCTCAGAGAATACCGCCAAATGGTGCACAGCTTTGCGCTCACGCAAGCGCCGATCGATCTGAATGGCCAAGGACATAGACTCATTCAGACCAGCAGGCGTGGGAAATCCCACCATGACATCCTTAAGGGCTTCAGAAAGACCCTTTCTGAAAATTGCCGCCAGGGCACACTCATTCCACTGAGTAAGCACAGACCACTTTCTAAACTTCTGACAATATACCTCCGCTTCATCCTGACCTTGACACAAAGCCAGCAAGATTTTCTCGGCCTGATCCACTGAATTTGGTTCATCATAAAGCAATCCAAGCGCCAGAAAAAACGCATCAACATCACGCAATGCAGGATCTCCTGGTGCAAGGGAAAATGCCCAGTCTTGAGGGTCACCACGCAACAAAGAAATAATGATTTTTACTTGTTGAACGGGGTCACCAGAGGAGCGGGGTATCAAAGCTAGAAACAGTTTACAATTATTTTTCAACTTCAGGAACCTAGATCTATCCCCAGAAAATAAATCAGGAATAGGAATTCTAGGCTCTAACATCGGATTCTGAACCACAAAATCTTGAATGTTTTGTAGCCTTGCAGTGAGATGATCCACACAAGAGGACAGGCCTTGAATGTCCATATCTACACCTGTGTCCTGAACCACCCAAAGGTTTAGGGGAAA
Source organism: Ranitomeya imitator (assembly GCF_032444005.1). Taxonomy (NCBI): domain Eukaryota; kingdom Metazoa; phylum Chordata; class Amphibia; order Anura; family Dendrobatidae; genus Ranitomeya; species Ranitomeya imitator. Next base: position 428,434,718 of record NC_091287.1, on the reverse strand, counting down.
AGAAAGACAAAACACAGTGCAAAGAAAAAAAATGGTCTCAGAACTTCTCTTATCCCTCTATTGAGATGCATTAATACTTTGGGCCAGCTGTACTGTTATGGACCTGGTGGTTACGAGCACCCGGCACGACCTGATAGTTAAACTCAACAGGACAAGCTCTGGGAAGTGGGAGCTCTGCTGACCGCAACCCCTAATCCTATCACAACAACTAGAAATAGCCGTGGAGCGTTCCTGACTCTCCCTAGACGCCTCTTCACAGCCTAAGAGCTAGCTAGCCCTAGAGATAGAAAATAAAGCCTACTTTGCCTCAGAGAAATTCCCCAAAGGAAAATGCAGCCCCCCACATATATTGACTGTGAGTAAAGATGAAAGTCACAAACGCAGAAATGAAACAGGTTTCAGCAAAGGGAGGCCAGACTTACTAAACAGACAGAGGATAGGAAAGGCATCTTTGCGGTCAGCACAAAAAACTACAAAAGACCACGCAGAGTGTGCAAAAAGACCTCCGCACCGACTAACGGTGCGGAGATGCCACTCTGCATCCCAGAGCTTCCAGCTAGCAAGACAAAATCATGATAGCCAACTGGACAAGGAAACAATGAACAAATAATAACAAGCAGGAACTTAGCTTCTGCTGGAGTAGACAGGTCACCAGAAAGATCCAAGAGCGAACTGAACCAATGCAGGAACATTGACAGCTGGCAAGGAGTAACGATCTGAGTGGAGTTAAATAGAGCAGCCAACCAAAGGATAAACCACGTCACCTGTGTAAGGAACCTCAGAAGCAGCAGCTCCACTCACAGCCACCAGAGGGAGTCCATGGACAGAACTCGCCGAAGTACCACTCACGACCACAGGAGGGAGCTCGACAACAGAATTCACAACAGATTCCACCCGTGGCTATTGCGGGCACATGTCAGCTGTTCAAAAAAGTGAGATGATCCACACAAGAGGACAGGCCTTGAATGTCCATATCTACACCTGTGTCCTGAACCACCCAAAGGTTTAGGGGAAAAGAAAGACAAAACACAGTGCAAAGAAAAAAAAATGGTCTCAGAACTTCTCTTATCCCTCTATTGAGATGCATTAATACTTTGGGCCAGCTGTACTGTTATGGACCTGGTGGTTACGAGCACCCGGCACGACCTGATAGTTAAACTCAACAGGACAAGCTCTGGGAAGTGGGAGCTCTGCTGACCGCAACCCCTAATCCTATCACAACAACTAGAAATAGCCGTGGAGCGTTCCTGACTCTCCCTAGACGCCTCTTCACAGCCTAAGAGCTAGCTAGCCCTAGAGATAGAAAATAAAGCCTACCTTGCCTCAGAGAAATTCCCCAAAGGAAAATGCAGCCCCCCACATATATTGACTGTGAGTAAAGATGAAAGTCACAAACGCAGAAATGAAACAGGTTTCAGCAAAGGGAGGCCAGACTTACTAAACAGACAGAGGATAGGAAAGGCATCTTTGCGGTCAGCACAAAAAACTACAAAAGACCACGCAGAGTGTGCAAAAAGACCTCCGCACCGACTAACGGTGCGGAGATGCCACTCTGCATCCCAGAGCTTCCAGCTAGCAAGACAAAATCATGATAGCCAACTGGACAAGGAAACAATGAACAAATAATAACAAGCAGGAACTTAGCTTCTGCTGGAGTAGACAGGTCACCAGAAAGATCCAAGAGCGAACTGAACCAATGCAGGAACATTGACAGCTGGCAAGGAGTAACGATCTGAGTGGAGTTAAATAGAGCAGCCAACCAAAGGATAAACCATGTCACCTGTGTAAGGAACCTCAGAAGCAGCAGCTCCACTCACAGCCACCAGAGGGAGTCCATGGACAGAACTCGCCGAAGTACCACTCACGACCACAGGAGGGAGCTCGACAACAGAATTCACAACAGATTCCACCCGTGGCTATTGCGGGCACATGTCAGCTGTTCAAAACAGCTGACATGTCCTGGTAAAGATGTGGGCTCACCGCCGGAGCACACATCAAAGGGACAGAGTCCGACATTGGCATACTATTATGCCTGATGTTGGAAAGGGGTTAAAGATTCGTGCCACAATGCTATGTGCCTGAGCAATTGTGGTTCCTGCATACTTTGGTGTGTGTTTGTTTCTGTTTCTGTTGGCTTTAATTATGCCCCATCTTTTTCTTTTTACTATGCTCTCCTGTTTACTACTAACCATGAATTCAGGCACTTCTGTAGTCTGTCAGCAATGTCTACTATGCAACGAATGCAGTGCTTACAAGCTCTTCCAATAAAGTTATAAGCTTGTAAGCAATGATCCAGTTTTCCAGCCAGCTTCTGTACCACTATACATTTTTACAGCTGCAGAGACAAGGTTGCCTCTGCTTGCAGCATCAAAAAGTATACAATTTGGTCCAGCGGAGTGACAATGTAACTGTTCTGAACTGTCAATCATCAAGAGTGCACCACCTCTGGCAAGTAGACAGCCTTGAGACAGGGGAGTGTTGTGCTACTGTACATCAATGGTGAGACAACCCCTATAAGTGTGAAGAACTTATAATTCCATAAACTCCTCTCGATGGCTTATGCCAAAATCTGTTAATAACCTAATGAGGCGATGTGTAAAAGGGTTACCTGTTGAGTTGGAGTTGTAAAAATTCCATCTTAGTCTAGAGCAAAGAGATGTCATAGAAGACAGGAGCATGGCCCGGCACTGGAACTGGGACAGGTAAGTAGCACTTAACTGAACATTGATACAGAAATTATAATAATTTAGAGAAACAATATTTAGTTATTGTAATTGATTTAACAACAAACAATAACAAATAATAATTCTAGTAATGATAACAATTCTAGTAATTATAACTCAAGTAGTGTTACTGATAAAATAAGCTTTTATGGTATAGTTCTTCATAATTCAGGCAATCAAGAAAGTGTAAAAGTAATAATTTGAAAAAATAATAAACTGGAAAGTACAATATTAATTTTGACCATATATCTCTTACTTTGTAGTCATCAAAGTCATAGATAATTGATATTAAAATAAGTTAAAATAAGCTTTGCACCATATCTGAGTTAAGATTCCCACATTGAACTTTTGACATTGTCTTCTTATTCCAAATATATCACATTGAAATGGTTGTCATAAGAACAAAATAATCCAGTAAAGAGAGAATCAGTTTTCAATGTTACAGTATATTTGTACTAAACCAAACATTGAATCATATGCCCTTTTCATGCAGTGTAAAAAGCTCTAAAACTTCTGAAACTTTTTCGGACATGTATTAAAACTTTTATTATGACTTAAGAAAAGGTTAATTATTTCTCAAAGGCTTCAGATTATGTGTTTTAAGCAAATTGTCTGAGATGTTCATCTGTTTTTAAAACCAATTAATATTTTCCAGATATGTTAATGTATACATATAATATTCATGAAATTCACTTTATTGGAAATGAGAAGGTAATGAGACAATGCAAAACTCAGCTGACAGAGACTGGACATTACTTTAATTTATATACAGTTATATGAAAAAGTTTGGGCACCCCTATTAATCTTAAGCTTAATGTTTTATAAAAATTGTTTTTTTGCAACAGCTATTTCAGTTTCATACGTTTAATAACTGTTGGACACAGTAATGTTTCTGCCTTGAAATGAGGTTTATTGTACTAACAGAAAATGTGTAATCTGCATTCAAACAAAATTTGACAGGTGCATAAGTATGGGCACCCTTATCATTTTCTTGTTTTAAATACTCCTACCTACTTTTTACTGACTTACTAAAGCACTTTCTTTGGTTTTCTAACCTCATTGAGCTTTGAACTTCATAGCCAGGTGTATGCAATCATGAGAAAAGCTACTTAAAGTGGCCACTTGCAAGTTGTTCTCCTGTTTAAATCTCCTCTGAAGAGTGGCATCATGAGCTCCTCAAAACAACTGTCTAATGATCTGAAAACAAAGATTATTCAACATAGTTGTTCAGGGGAAGGATACAAAAAGCTGTCTCAGAGATTTAACCTGTCAATTTCCACTGTGAGGAACATAGTAAGGAAATGGAAGAACACAAGTACAGTTATTGTTAAGGCCAGAAGTGGCAGGCCAACAAAAATATCAGAAAGGCAGAGAAGAAGAATGGTGAGATCAGTCAAGGACAATCCTCAGACCACCTCCAGAGAGCTGCAGCATCAACTTGCTGCAGATGGTGTCACTGTGCATCGGTCAACTACACAACGCACTTTGCACAAGGAGAAGCTGTATGGGAGAGTGATGCAAAAGAAGCCGTTTCTGCAAGCACGCCACAAACAGAGTTGGCTGAGGTATGCAAAAGCACATTTGGAGAAGCCAATTTCTTTTTTGAAGAAGGTCCTGTGGACTGATGAAACCAAGATTGAGTTGTTTGGTCATACAAAAAGGCGTTATGCATGGCGGCCAAAACCACAGCATTCCAAGAAAAACACTTGCTACCCACAGTAAAATTTGGTGGAGATTCCATCATGCTTTGGGGCTGTGTGGCCAATGCCGGCATCGGGAATCTTGTTAAAATTGAGGGACGCATGGATTCCTCTCAGTATCAGCAGATTCTTGACAATAATGTTCATGAATCAGTGACAAAGTTGAAGTTACGCAGTGGATGGATCTTTCAGCAAGACAATGATCCAAAATACCGCTCCAAATCTACTCAGGCATTCATGCAGAGGAAAAATTACACTGTTCTGGAATGGCCATCCCAGTCCCCAGACCTGAATATCATTGAACATCTGTGGGATCATTTGAAGAGGGCTGTCCATGCTTGGCGACCATCAAACTTAACTGAACTGGTATTGTTTTGTAAAGAGGAATGGTCAAAAATACCTTCATCCAGGATCCAGAAACTCATTAAAAGCTACAGGAAGCGACTAGAGGCTGTTATTTTTGCAAAAGGAGGATCTACTAAATATTAATGTCACTTTTCTGGTGGGGTGCCCATACTTATGCACCTGTCAAATTTTGTTTGAATTCAGATTGCACATTTTCTGTTAGTACAATAAACCTCGTTTCAAGGCAGAAACATTACTGTGTCCATCAGTTATTAGATATATGAAACTGAAATAGCTGTTGCTATATATATATATAAAGTCTCCTGGTGCATTGTGCTATAGAGCTTGTGGACTTTGGATAATTTTATTTGCAATTGACCAAATAAAGAATAAGTAGGACAATAGTACAAGCTTCTGAATGGAGCATGATGGATATTGACTGAACCTCATGATTTGTCTGATGTGCTGAGTGACTACAGGCCAATATCTGATGATTAATATTTACTGCACAAGTACAGAGTAACAAAATCTATGCTTGTATGTTAGCAGACTTGTACATTCACTGTAAGGCCGGGATCACACATACACGAGATACGGCCGAGTCTCGCAGGTGAAAACCCAGCTCTGGCGCCGGCACTCCAGAGCGGAGTGTGCAGCCACAAAGTAATACATGGAGCTGCACTCTCTGCCCCGGAGTGCCAGCACCAGAGCTTGGTTTTAACCTACGAGACTCGGCCGTATCTCGCGTATGTGTGATCCTGGACTAAGGCTGTGTGCACATGTTCAGGATTTTTCACGTTTTTTTTCACGGTTTTTCGCGATAAAACCGCGAAAAAAACACATACATTAAGAATCCTATTATTAGAATGCAATCCGCAATTTTTGTGCACTTTGTGCATTCTGGAAAAAAATGTAGCATGTTCATTCTTTGTGCAGAATCGCGGGGATTCCGCACACATAGGAATGCATTGATCCACTTACTTTCCACATGGGGCTGTGCCCACCATGCGGAAAGTAAGTGGATCATGTGCGGTTGGTACCCATGGTGGAGAAGAGGAGACTCTCCTTCAGGTACGGGTAACCATATAATTGTTAAAAAAAAAGAATTAAAATAAAAAATTGTGATATTTTCACCTTCCGGCGTCCCAGGCAGTCTTCCCGTTTCTCGTGATGCTCCCGTTCCCAATAATGCCTTGCAGCAATGACCTGTGACGACATAGCGGTCTCACGAGACCGCTATGATATCACTGGTCATTCTCACAATGCATTACTGGGAACGGGAGCATCGCGAGCATCGGGAAGGCTGCGGGGGACGCCGGAAGGTGAGAATATCACGATTTTTAATTTTTAAAAATTATTTTTAACATTATATCTTTTTTACTATTAATGCTGCATAGTCAGCATCAATAGTAAAAAGTTGGTCACACTTGTCAAACACTATGTTTGACAAGTGTGACCAACCTGTCAATCAGTTTTCCAAGCGATGCTACAGATTGCTTGGAAAACGCTAGCATTCTGCAAGCTAATTACGCTTGTAAAATGCTAGTGTTTAGCGGGAAAACGCATGCCAATTCCACATGCGTTTTTCCCACGGCAGGGAGTTCCGGAATTGCTGCGGAAATTTCCACGGCAATTCCGGACGTGTGCACATAGCCTAAAGCATATTATTTTAGAAACCATTCTTCCTAGCATTTAAGGTATGTCCCCTTAAAAAGCATGTTTCCTTGTTTTTCCGTGCATTTTTTGTTGTGGTTTTGGCATGCTAGATTTGGCTCTTCTGCATGCTGATAAACTTTAGTGAGGAAAAAAAATCTATAGATTCAGGTTTTGGCACAAAAAATGCAGCTAAACCTGACACCTGTGTTTCTGGTGCATTTTTTCACCACACAATCATGTCAATGGGTGAAAAACGCTAAAAGAAGTGACATGCTTCATTGTGCAAAAAAATCCTGATGCCAAAAGAACAAGCTGTGTGCATGAAATTTCAGAAATCTCATAGACTTTGATGGTACTGTAAAACGCAGCTGAAAATTTGCATAAAAAATGCTGCAAAAACACTTTATGTGAACTTAGCCTTAAGAATGAAATATTTCTTTTACATGCTTTTTATGCTGCCCTATGGTAATCCTTTAGTTTCCTCTCAGAAGGGTTTGAATAATGTGTTTACTGCTTAGTGCTTGGGGACTTTCTAAAAAGGAATACAAATAATTCCAAAGGGCATCATAACAAGCATGTAACAGCAATATCAAGCCAGCAAAAAGATGTTTTTAACCCCTTAATCCCATATGACGTACTATCCCATTGAGCTGACCTGGGACTTAATTCCCAATGACGGGATAGTACGTCATATGCGATCGGCCCAGCTCACGGATGGAGCGCGACCGATCGCGGCCGGGTGTCAGATATCGCAGCTGACATCCAGCACTATGTGCGAGGAGCGGTCACGGACCACTCCTGGCACATTAACCCCAGAAACACTGCGATCAAACATCGCAGCGTTCTGGCGGTACAGGGAAGCATCGCGCAGGGAGGGGGCTCCCTGGGTGCTTCCCTGAGTCCCTCGGTACAAGGCGATGTGCTCACCTTGTACTGAGCGTCTCCTCCCTGCGGGCCCCGGATCCAAAATGGCCACGGGGCTACATCCGGGTCCTGCAGGGAGGTAGCTTACCAGCGCATGCTCAGAACAATTCCTAAATAAAGAAAAAAAAATATTGTTCCCATAAATACATTTCTTTATCTAAATAATAAAAAAAGAATAAAAGAAGCACATAATTAGTATCACCGCATCCGTAACGACCCCACCTATAAAATATGTCCTGCTAGTTAACCGCTTCAGTGAATGTGGCAAAAAAATACGAGGCAAAAAAACAATGCTTTATTATCATACTGCCGAACAAAAAGTGGAATAACACGCGATCAAAAAGACGGATATAAATAACCATATTACCTCTGAAAACGTCATCTTGTCCTGCAAAAAACAAGCCACAATACAGCATCATCAACAAAAAAAAAAAAAAGTTATAGCTCTCAGAATAAAGCGATGCAAAAATAATTATTTTTTTTATAAAATAGTTTTTATCGTCAAAACATAAAAATATTATATAAATGAGGTATCGCTGTAATCATACTGACCCGAGGAATTAAACTGCTTTATCAAGTTTACCAAACGCGGAATGGTATAAATGCTCCCCCAAAAGAATTTCATGAATAGCTGTTTTTTGGTCATTCTGCCTCACAAAAAACGGAATAAAAAGCAATCAAAAAAGTCACGTGCTCGAAAATGTTACGAATGAAAACGTCAACTCGTCCTGCAAAAAACAAGACCTTACATGACTCCGTGAACCAAAATATGGAAAAATTATAGCTCTCAAAATGTGGAGACGCAAAAACTATTTTTTGCAATAATTTTTTTAGTGTGTGACGGCTGCCAATCATAAAAATCCACTAAAAAAAAACGCTATGAATAGAAAATCAAACCCCCCTTCATTACCCCCTTAGTTAGGGAAAAATAATAACATTTAAAAAATTTATTTATTTCTATTTTCCCGCTAGGGTTAGGGCTAGGGCTACGGTTGGGATTAAGGCTAGGGTTAGAGCTAGGGTTAGGGCTAGGGTTAGGGCTAGGGTTAGGGTTAGGGCTAGGTTTAGGGCTAGGGTTAGGGTTAGGGTTGCGGCTAGGGTTAAGTTTAGGGTTAGGGCTAGGGTTAGGGCTAGGGTTAGGGTTAGGGCTAGGGTTAGGGCTAGGGTTGGAGCTAGGGTTAGGGTTAGGGTTGGGGCTAGGGTTAGGGTTTCAGTTAGAATTGGGGGTTTCCACTGTTTAGGCACATCAGGGGCTCTCCAAACGCGATACGGCGTCCGATCTCAATTCCAGCCAATTCTGCATTGAAAAAATAAAACAGTGCTGCTTCCCTTCTGAGCTCTCCTGTGCACCAAAACAGAGGTTTACCCCAATATATGGGGTATCAGCGTACTAATTGGACAATAACTTTTGAGGTCCAATTTCTCATTACCCTTGGGAAAATAAAAATTTGGGGGGCTAAAAAAACATTTTTGTGGGAAAAAAATGATTTTTTATTTTCACAGCTCTGCGTTATAAACTGTAGTGAAACACTTGGGGTTCAAAGTTCTCACAACACATCTAGATAAGTTCCTTGGGGGGTCTAGTTTTTAATATGGGGTCACTTTTGGGGGGTTTCTACTGTTTAGTTACATTAGGGGCTCTGCAAATGCAATGTGACGCCTGCAGACCATTCCATCTAAGTCTGCATTCCAAATGGCGCTCCTCCCCTTCCAAGCTCTGCCATGCGTCCAAACGGTGGTTCCCCCCACATATGGGGTATCAGCGTACTCAGCACAAATTGGAAAACAACTTTTGTGGTCCAATTTCTCCTGCTACCCTTGGAAACATACAAAACTAAGGGCTAAAAAATAATTTTTGTGGGAAAAAAAATATTTTTTAGTTTCATGGCTCTGCCTTATTAACTGTAGTGAAACACTTGGGGGTTCAAAGCTCTCACAACACATCTAGATAAGTTCCTTGGGAGGTCTAGTTTCCAATATGGGGTCACTTGTGGGGGTTTCTACTGTTTAGGTACATTAGGGGCTCTGCAAATGCAATGTGACGCCTGCAGACCATTCCCTCTAAGTCTGCATTCGAAATGGCACTCCTTCCCTTCCGAGCTCTGCCATGCGCCCAAACGGTGGTTCCCCTCCACATATGGGGTATCAGCGTAATCAGAACAAGTTGAACAACAACTTTTTGGGTCCAATTTCTCCTGTTACCCTTGGAAAAATACAAAACTGTGGGCTAAAAAAAAATTTTTGTGGGGAAAAAAATCATTTTTATTTTCACGGCTCTGCCTTATAAACTGTAGTGAAACACTTGGGGATTCAAAGCTCTCACAACACATCTAGATAAGTTCCTTTGGGGGTGCGGTTTCCAAAATTGTGTCACTTTGGGGGGTTTCAATGTTTAGACACATCAGTGGCTCTCCAATCGCAACATGGCGTCCCATTTCAAGTCCAGTCAATTTTGCATTGAAAAGTCAAACAGCGCTCCTTCCCTTCCAAGCTCTGCCATGCGCCCAAACAATGGTCTACCCCCACATATGGGGTATCAATGTACTCAGGACAAATTGCACAACAACTTTTGGCATCCAATTTCTTCTCTTGCCTTTGGGAAAATAAAAAATTGGGGGTGAAAAATCATTTTTGTGAAAAAATATGATTTTTTATTTTTATGGCTCTGCATTATAAACTTATGTGAAGCACTTGGTGGGTCAAAGTGCTCACCACACCTCTAGATAAGTTCCTGAGGGGGTCTACTTTCCAAAATGGTGTCACTTGGGGGGGTTTCAATGTTTAGGCACATCAGTGGTTCTCCAAACGCAACATGGAGTCCCATCTCAATTCCAGTCAATTTTGCATTGAAAAGTCAAATAGCGCTCCTTCCCTTCTGAGCTCTGCCATGCGCCCAAACAGTGGTTTACCCCCACATATGGGGTATTGGCGTATTCAAGACAAATTGTACAACAACGTTTTGGGTGCATTTTCTCCTGCTACCCTTGGTAAAATAAAACAAATTGGAGCTGAAATAAATTTTGTGTGAAAAAAAGTTAAATGTTCATTTTTATTTAAACATTCCAAAAATTCCTGTGAAACACCTGAAGGGATAAGTTCTTGAATGTGGTTTTGAGCACCTTGAGGGGTGCAGTTTTTAGAATCGTGTCACACTTTGGTATTTTCTATCATATAGACCCCTCAAAATGACTTCAAATGAGATGTGGTCCTTAAAGGGACTCTGTCACCTGAATTTGGAGGGAACAATTTTCAGCCATAGGGGCGGGGTTTTTGAGTGTTTGATTCACCCTTTCCTTACCCGCTGTATGCTGGCTGCAATTTTGGATTGAAGTTCATTCTCTGTCCTCCGTAGTACATGCCTGCTCAAGGATTGCCTTGTGCAATATACCAGGGTTGGTATTAGCGCAGGACCTGTGATGACGTCGCGGTCACATGACCGTTACGTCATGGCAGGTCTTTGTAGCGCAGGCATGCAGGGCCTGTGATGACGTCGCGGTCACATGACCGTGACATCATGGCAGGTCCTTGTCTCGCAGGCACGCAGGGCCTGTGATGACATCGCGGTCACATGACCGTGACGTCATGGCAGGTCCTTCTGCCACCGGAACCTGCAACGGAAGATGGCAGCCGGCGCGAGCTGCTATGGAGGGTGAGTATAGCATGTTTTTTTTTTTTTTTTTTATTATTTTTAACATTACATTTTTTACTATTGATGCAGCATAGGCAGTGTTAATAGTAAAAAGTTGGGGACACACAGGGTTTATAGCGGCGGTAACGGAGTGCGTTACCCGTGGCATAACGCGGTCCGTTACCGCCGGCATTAACCCTGTGTTAGCAGTGACCGGAGGGGAGTATGCGGGCGACAGGCACTGACTGCGGCGAGTAAGGAGCGGCCATTTTCTTCCGGACTGTGCCCATCGCTGATTGGTCGCGGCAGCCATGACAGGCAGCTGGCGAGACAATCAGCAAATGAATAACCGTGACAGAAGGACAGACAGACAGACGGAAGTGACCCTTAGACAATTATATAGTAGACTAGATGTGGCCTGATTCTAACGCATCAGGTATTCTAGAATATGCATGTCCACGCAGTATATTGCCCAGAGACGTAGTATATTGCCCAGCCATGTAGTTTATTGCCCAGCCACATAGTATATTGCCCAGTAACGTAGTATATTGCCCAGTCACATAGTATATTGCCCAGTCACGTAGTATATTGCCCAGTCACGTAGTATATTGCCCAGTCATGTAGTATATTGCCCAACCATGTAGTATATTGTAGTATATTGCCCAGTCACGTAGTATATTGCCCAGTCACGTAGTATATTGCCCAACCATGTAGTATATTATAGTATATTGCCCAGTCACGTAGTATATTGCCAAGTCACGTAGTATATTGCCCAGTCACGTAGTATATTGCCCAGTCACGTAGTATATTGCCCAGTCACGTAGTATATTGCCCAGTCACGTAGTATATTGCCCAGCGACGTAGTATATTGCCCAGTCACGTAGTATATTGCCCAGTCACAAAGTATATAGCAGAGCCACATAGTACGGTATATTGCCCAGCCACAAAGTATATAGCAGAGCCACGTAGTATATTGCCCAGTCACGTAATATATTGCCCAGCGACGGAGTATATTGTCCAGCCACATAGTATATTGCCCAGTGACGCAGTATATTGCCCAGCCACATAGTATATTGCCCAGCCATGTAGTATATTGCTGAGCCACGTAATATATTGTCCAGCCACGTAGTATATTGCCCAGCCACGTAGTATATTGCCCAGCACAGAGCCACGTAGTATAGAGACTTAAAAAACAAATAAACATATACTCACCTTCTGAAGGCCCGTTGGAAGTCCTGCTATACTCACCCTCCGCCGCCTTTTCCGCTCCTCTGGGCGCTCCCGGGACCGCTCCTTTGCAAGCGCCAGCTTCTGCTCCTAGGGCTGGTGTGAGCAGGACCTATGATGATGTCGCGATCACATGACCTTGACGTCACGGCAGGTCCTTGTTGCACACCAGCCCTGGGAGCGGAAGCTGCTGCTTGCAATGGCGCGGTCCCGGGAGCATCCAGAGGAGCGGGAAAGGTGGCGGAGGGTGAGTACGGGAGCATCCAGAGGAGCGGGAAAGGTGGCGGAGGGTGAGTATAGCAGGTTTTTTTTTTTTTAATTATTATTAACATGACATATTTTTACTATTGATGCTGCATAGGCAGCATCAATAGTAAACAGTTGGGGACACACAGGGTTAATAGCAGCGGTAACGGAGTGCGTTACACCGCGGGTCGTTACGGCTGCCATTAACCCTGTGTGAGCGGTGAGTGGAGGGGATTATGGAGCGGGCACCGGGCAGTGAGTGCAGGGGAGTAGGGAGGGACTAATCGGACTGTGCCCGTCGCTGATTGGTCGCGGCAGCCATGACAGGCAGTTGCCGAGACCAATCAGTGAACGAATAACCGTGACAGAAGGACAGACAGACAGACGGAAGTGACCCTTAGACAATTATGTATATAGATGGCGTACAGTACAACTAACTGGTTTAAGGATATAAAGATTGAGAGTTTGAAAATTGCGATTTCTTTTTCAAAATTTTCACCAAAATTGCAATATTTTCACAAATAAACATAAGTCATATTGAACAAAATTTACCACTATCATGAAGTACAAAATGTCACTAAAAATAATCTCAGAATTAGTGGGATTTGTTGAAGCGCTCTAGAGCTATTACCACACTAGATGGTAGCCCGATTCTAACATATCGGGTATTCTAGAATATGTAGGTAGTATACAGCACAGGCTACGTACTATATTGCACAGTGACGTAGACTATAACACAACTGACGTAGTATCTAACATAGCTACGTAGTATATAACAGAGCTACGTAGTATGTAACACAGCGTACGTGGTTTATATATCAGAGCTACGTAGTATATAACACAGCCACATAGTATATAACATAGCCAAGTAGTGTATTGCACAGGTATGTAGTATATTGGTCAGCCACGTAGCAAATAGCAGAGCCACGTAGTATATAACATAGCCACATAGTATATTGTAGAGCCACATAGTATATTGCACAGGCACGTAGTATATTGCACAGACACGCAGTATATAACACAGTCACGTAGTGTATTGCACAGCTACATAGTGTATTGTACAGCTATGTAGTATATTGGTCAATGACGTAGTATATAGCAGAGCCACGTAGTATATAACATAGCCACGTAGTATATTGTAGAGGCACGTAGTATATTGCATAGCTACTTAGTATATTGCACAGCCACGTAGTATATAACAGAGCCACGTAGTATATTGCACAGTCGATGTAGTATATAACAGAACCGACACAGCCACATAGTATATTGCACAGCTACGTAGTATATAACACAGAGCACGTAGTATATTGCACAGCCACATTGTATATTGCACAGTCATGTTGTATATTGCCCAGCTACATAGCTACATAGTATATAGCAGAGATGTAGTATATAACAGAGCCCACGCAGTGTGTAACACAGTTCACGTAGTATATAGCAATGTGTGCACTATATGCGTGGTTAAAAAAGACTTAAAATAAAAAATAAACATATACTCACCCTCCGAAGGCCCCTTGAAGTCCTGGCTCCTGTGTGCGGTGCACGCAGCAGCTTCCGGTCCCAGGGTTGGTATGAGCGCAGTCACATGACCGTAACGTCACGGCAGGTCCTTCTTGCATAGCATCCTTGGCACCGGAATCTGCCGCTTGCACTGCCGAGGATAACGCGACGTCGGAGGGTGAGAATAACCTTTTTTTAAAATTATTATTATTATTTGTAACATTAGATCGTTTTACTATTAATGCTGCATACTCAGTATCAATAGTAAAAAGTTGGTCACACAGGGTTAATAGCTGTGTTAACGGAGTGCGTTACACCGCGGTCCCTTAACACTGGCATTAACCCTGTGTGAGCACTCAGCGCTGATTGCAGGGCAGTAAAGCAGCGGCCATTTCGCTGCCAGACTATGGCCGTCACTGATTGGTCGTGGCAATGGTCGTAGGCGTTTTGCCACGACCAATCAACGACTTGGATTTCCATGACAGACAGATGCCACGACCAATGAATATCCGTGACAGACAGACAAACAGAAAGACAGCCAGACAGACAGACAGACGGAAGTGACTCTTAGACAATTATATAGTAGATAAAGTGACACTGGTCAGATTTCTAAACTTTGGCCTGGTCAAAAGTTAAAAATTAGCTTGGTCACTAAGGAGTTAAAGCAACATGCAGGCATTTACTATTGTAATCATATTTTTCCATCTCGTTAAAGGACACCCTATAACAATACATGGTGAAAAATATAACAGTGTATATACCTTAATCCAATTATTCCTCATATTGAAATTGTCATAGTTCAGCGCTTAACAAAAATAATGCCCCCCACCCATTCTGTTGCCTCTGTGTTTGTCTGTAATATATATTGTCATAAAGAAAAAATAAACAGTGATGGTCTATTTCTTGTTCTGCTTGGGAGATTAGGAGCCCGCAGTGCTGTCATCTTCATCATACACAGTAATGGCAAGAACTGATTTTTTTCTACTTAAGCTGCACTGCTGTCCTTCTTTAACCATAATATGATAATAACACATCATTTTTCTGGATAACCTGTAAGAGGAGCAGGGACAGTGTGCATTGACCACTTTAAATAACATACACACTGGCCCGTGTAGAAAAAAAAGGTTTCTTCACTCATAGATTGCAAAAGCACTGCAGATGGACACGAGCAACAGTTCAAATGAATTTTACACCCTAACCACTTTTGTAATTTGCCTGGTTGCATAATACCCTACACTTTTCCGTATTTACCTAATCCCAAAATATGTTTTTTTTATTATACTTCCTGCAATGTTTCATTTGTGCAGTGTCTATTTTAGGACATGATCAAAAATCAAACTCAAAATTCAGATTGATGTCAGTTTGAGGCCAAATACCCTGTCTGAGAACCGACTTTGACATCTGACTTTGACATGTGACTTTGATATGTGACTTAGACATCTGAATCTGGTATCTCACTTTCACATCTGTCTTTGATATGTGACTTTGACATCTGAATCTGATCTCCAGCTTTGACATCTGACTTTGAGAGCTGACTTTGATATGTGACTTTGACATCTGACTGACATCTGACATCTGACTTTGAGATCCGACTTTCAGATCTGACTTTGGCATTTAACTCTGACACCTAACTTACTGTTTGCTTATTATCCAGTGAAAAGCAAAAGGGTGATAATGTTTTGAACTTTTGACTTTCATGCTCCATATCTCACCATCCACTACTGTTTTGATTGTGAGACTACCATCATTTTATAGACAATCATCTTGGCTATCTCATACATAAATTTGACATGCAACTATTCAGCATATGATTAATTATGCAGATTCTTGTCATGTCACTGCATTGTTATTTTTACTCCTGAATAGTACAAAATACAACCTGTTCTCACATTCCCTAATAGCTCAGTGTATTATTAGGTTGATTCCCAAGTGAAAGGTCATTGGTTCGAATCAAGAAGCAGCAATGAAAATGATTTCCAAAGAAAAGAGAAGATGCATCGTCCAGTTCATCGATAGAGGTGTCTTAGCAAAGACAAATGCTAAACTGAATCACGTGTGGACATTTAATGATTTGAAATGGTTGATTTGGAGTGATGATACAAAAGTCAATAGACTAGGCTCTGATAGGTGGAAATGGGGCTGAAAGAACAAGGGAAAAGTTGTTATCGGATTGAGAAATTGAAGGAAATGTAAAGTTTGGTGGAGGAAGCCTGATGATATGGGGTTGTTTCACCGCCCAAGACACTGGATACTTGACCAGGATAGCTGGTGGTCTCCATGTTGAGCTATAAGAAAGTATCCTTCAAGATGAGTTACTTCGTACACTTGGGTACTATGAGTATGAAAAGAACAACAAAGTGTTCCAACAGGAGCTGCTGGAAAGGCCCACACAGTCCCCGGATCTTAACCCAATCAAACACTTGGAATTGAAGAAAAAACTGTAAACATATACAGTACATATGAGTCGACCAGCATGCACCAATTTTGGGAATGTGCAAAAGACACCAGAGATAAAATTTTGGTCTACACATGTTTGAATCTGTTCGAGTGAATGCCCAGAAAGATTTGGAGCAAAACAGTAACAATGGAGTAACATGACAAGAATCTGCATAACTAATCATATGCTAAATAGTTGCAAGTCAATGCAAGTATGAAATATCCAAGACGATTGTCGCCAATCTTGATGTATGCTTCGTGTTGTTGTCCTGTTTAAACACTATGCCATCCTTTTCATATTCACAATACTTGAGAGAACAAAGTAACTCATCTTATAGGATAGTCACAGCATTGAGACCACCATCGATCCTGGTCAAGTATCCAATGGCTTTGGCTGTGAAACAACCTCATATCATAAGGCTTCCTCCATCGAACTTGACATTTCCTTCAATTTCTCAATAAATAGTTAACCCCTTTTTCCCTTGTTTCTTTCAGACCCATTTTCACCTATCAGAGCTTAGTCTATTGACTTTCATGTCATCGCTCCAAATCACTCGTTTCAAATCTTTAAATGTCCACTTTTTGTACTTGTTTGCAAACTTGAACTGATGTTTTTATGACAATATTGAAGTCGTGTCGCCATTCCAGACTTGTTTAATGTGCATTGCTTGGTTCTTGCATTGATGTCTGTGATCTCACTATTATGAAGCATATGAGCCACTTCCACTGCCGTGCGTGTTGCACCAAAACTATGTATTTATAGTGATCATCATAGTTAAGCAAGCAATATAACTCCTCCTTCTTGGTCTTTCTTTTGGTTTATAACTTCTGTAGGTGTTATTCTACATGACACATTTATTATTAGATTAACCTTCTTGTTTTTGGTTTTGTAATATTGCAGAGTATAAGACTCATCAAAGCTTTTACTACAGGAGACCTAGCGGCTCTGGTTTGCCTTCTCATAAGTATGAGAGACCATGTTTGAGCAACAGAAACTGCAGCAGTCAAGTGTCAGCGAAAAATGTGGTTCTTCCCACACCTTCTTGAGTTCCAGACAAGGGCAACAAAGATGAAAATAAAAAGGTTAAAAACTCTAATTGACTTTGCCCCATTCATAAAAAGACACATCTTCTAAAGAAGTGCATCAGCTTCAGAAAGAAACCAATGCAGATCAAGCAGTGACTCCTACAAGTTTCTTCTACAAAGACATCTGCAGAGAAGACCTCTGGGACAATTTGTGTGCGAAGATATGCCTTGTGAGCATTTATCCCAAGGGTCAAACAGAGAAAAATGTAAAGGTGTACGCCATCCTGGACTTTAAGAGCAACTGATCACTTGCAAGTTCAGAACTCTTTGATCTGCTCTTTTTAAATAGAAATACTTATCCCTACATCTTGGGTACATGTAGTGGTGTTACTAGGGCCTGTGTTTGGGGCAGGCAGACCAAGCAGATGGAGCGCCCCCAGACACAGGGCCACGAGTTCTCGGTACCGGGGCCTCTCTGGTTCGGTTCTGATGCTGTCACGGTGACTAGACCCGGTCCGCGACCCTGCTAAGGGGCGTCCAATAAAGATGGTGCAGTCTGTCAGGGATTCGTGACGCCACATGTGGTGTTCGGTCGGGGTGACAAACGCTGCTGTGGGGTCCGCTGGGGTGATGGAATGGCAGCTGGATGGTATACCTTCCCACAGGTGAAGTATGTCCCCAGGGCTTCCCAGTAAGGTGGATGGTGATGGTGTGAGGTGCAGTCAATAACGATGACACAAGATTGCAGTCTCTTTACCTCTTTACTGAAGACTTCAGAATCCGCAAACCAGAGCACGCTTAACAGGGCTATCTGAGACCGGCCAGTCCGATGGGCACTTCCAGAATTCCCTTTGCAGGTGGAAATCTTTGCCTACCAATAGCGCCTGTGTGTTGTAGTGCTACCCTGCTGAGCATTCGGAATAGTCCTCACAACTTCTGTTCTCGTTCATTCGTTCTTTCTAATGTGTTCCAGATGTTTCTAGTTCAACGTCCCCCAGGTATGTTATGGCTAGGACGCACCCGTATGACGGGAAGGCCTGGAGGGCTTCGGGACCCTAGAGACGTCCCTCTCCCACTGTTGCCCCCTATGTCTTCGTAGGTGTTTAGGTGAGACAGCCAACCTATAATTAACTGTCCTGCGGAGTTTAAAGTAAGGCGTAGAGTCAGTTACTCCCTCGGTGTTCCGGCCACCGGCTACGCGCCTCAGTAGGATGTTGCCTTGGTCTCATGGCACGACTCCTACTGGCTCTCCTTGTGCTTGATCTCGTTTATCACTGTCTCACAATATCCTTCGCTTCGAGTCTCTTTCTTAGGATACTGCCGCGGGGTGTGCAGGCGTGGTTCCGTAACGTTCTATTCTGGTTGCTAGGTGCCTGCCAGGTTTCCACGCCTGACAGGGACCCCCCTGTGTCTTCTCCCTGCAACACCCCCTGCCACGGGATGTTGCCTGAATCCAACCCAGTCAGCTTCTGACTAACTTTTTATCCAACCCCTAGTTTTACCAGTGTGAGGAGTGGCCCAATAAATAAAGCCTTTGGCTCCCCCTAGTGGCTGGAGTGTGAAGTGTAATGTGTGCTGGTGATACCTGGTCAGTAGAATTCCTTCAGTGCCATCAGACGTACCATCACTCCCCTTAGTGGCAGAGTGTCATACTGTAATGACCAGATCTCTGGGGCACTGCACTCCCCCCGGTTAAATCCAGTACTCCTGGACTGGGAAGAAGAACAACAATACATTTCAGCAAAAGACATACAAAATTTTGAAATGCTTAAAACAAGTAAATAGAACAATGCTTCCCTTTATGGGAGGTGAGGACACTTGAACGTTACAAACAAAAACAGGATTAAATATTTTTAAATAACATTATGACTATAAATAACTCTTTTCACCCAACCGGGTATTCTACTCAGTGCAAATTCTGAACAATAAGTTTACTTTTCCTTTAAGGGCGTATAAGCTGAACCCACTAAAGGCCTACTATAAAATACTATAAAATAACTTAACTTGTCTTTCCTTTCTAGCTTCACCAATGCAGGACCGCCTAGCTCCTGGACCGGGCCTACTGTCATTGTCTCTCTTTCAGCAACCAACTATCGTTCTACAGTTCTCAGGAGGACTCTCTCTCTAACCCCAGAAGCATTATCTTCGCAAAGTCTTCTTTCTATGTAAAACCAGTAGGGAGCACCTTTAAGAAGGTGCAAACTATATACAAAACAGTTTTGGAATCATTCACTGTTCATGATCCGGCAGTCTTTTAAACAATGATGAACTTGTGCAAAAATAGAAAAAGAAATGAAAACAATAGGGATCCCGGGTCAACAAAGGGATCCCTTTAAGAAATAACCCTGGACGGGTTTAAAGCAGCAAAACAGTTAAATAGCTATGTACATACTCGGTTCTTCAAGGTTTTTTGCTGTAACTCAGGGGGTAGCACCGGTCGGAGTAGCCCAGCTAGATACTGGCGGCTACCAGGTGCCACATAAGGGGCTCCCTCACTCCAGATGGGGGCCTTATGGCTTTGCATATCTCTTTTCTCATCCGATGCGGTATCAATGTCACTAATCGGTTGTTCAGGTATAATCTGGGTTTGAATGTCACTTTTGGTAGTAGGTTCAGTAGCGGCAATAATGCCCACTGTGGTAGTAGTATTAGGATTTGTTAGTTCAGAGTTAGTCTTAGTCATGGCAGCAGGTGGCGCTGCTACGGAGCTTATCAGTAGGTCTTCTGTGACTGGGGCAGGGTCGTTCTTCATACCTGCTTCAGATGCGGTCCCTCCGGTGCCGGCCTGCTCCGTCTCCGCTAGGATCTGGAACGCTGACGGCGGGACCTTGCGCTGTGGCGTTGTCATCTATGTTTGCAGTATCTCGCTTTCCGGCAGGGCCTTGCTTTCTGGCTTCTGAGCGCTGGAACTTCTTTCTCGCTCCGGACCACACGAGGCTGCCGACAGACATCTGGTGAGGCCCCCGATGACGGTCTCCTTCCACCTGGCCTCAGTGCTCAGCTGCGTCCGCCAGAGTTGATCGCTGAGCTCGTCCACTCCGGCCTGCAGGAAGTCGGGGCCAACAGGTGACGCCTGGCCGCGGTATCTCTCTGGGTAGCTGGGGGAGTCCTCTGCTCCGACCCCACGCTCCGATCCCGGTTGGCTGGCCATGGCGTCTCCCACGTGGTTCACTTCTTCTCCTTCCTTGTCCTTTTCCCGCTCTCTCCTTCGTGGGCGGTTTTGCTTCCTTTGTCTCCGCCCTCCACTGAGGATCAGGAGGCGGATCTTGGCTGCTGACGGACACGACCGCAAAGTACAGAAATATTTAGACTGGGCGGCCATTACTTTTCGCGCTCTTCAGCTTGCTCATGCCCACTTCCACGCCCTTCTTCTTCTCCTGCGCTCCTCGTGGCGCGGCAATGGTGGCGGTTTTGGCGGGAATCTTGTGGCAAATAGCAATACACAGTCTTTGCAACAGATCACAGTTCATGCACAATTCAATCACAGTTCCAAGGCACACATGACCTGCTTCTCAGGCTTAAGTACGATCCTGTTCGTGACGCCAAGTTGGAGCGTCCCCAGACACAGGGCCACGAGTTCTCGGTACCGGGCCTCTCTGGTTCGGTTCTGATGCTGTCACGGTGGCTAGACCCGGTCCACGACCCTGCTAAGGGGTGTCCAATAAAGGTGATACAGTCTGTCAGGGATTCGTGATGCCACCTGTGGTGTTCAGTCAGGGTGACCAACGCTGCTGTGGGGTCTGCTGGGGTGATGGAATGGCAGCTGGATGGTATACCTTCCCACAGGTAAAGTATGTCCCCAGGGCTTCCCAGTAAGGTGGATGGTGATGGTGTGAGGTGCAGTCAATAACGAGGACACAAGGTTGCAGTCTCTTTACTGAAGACTTCAGGATCCGCAATCCAGAGCACACTTAACAGGGCTATCTGAGACCGGCCGGTTACGATGGGCACTTCCAGAATTCCCTTTGCAGGTGGAAATCGTTGCCTACCAATAGCGCCTGTGTGTTGTAGTGCTACCCTGCTGAGCATTCGGAATAGTCCTCACAACTTCTGTTCTCGTTCGTTCGTTCTTTCTAATGTGTTCCAGATGTTTATAGTTCAACGTCCCCCAGGTATGTTATGGCTAGGACGCACCCGTATGACGGGAAGGCCTGGAGGTCTTCCGGGACCCTAGAGACGCCCCTCTCCCACTGTTGCCCCCTATGTCTTCGTAGGTGTTTAGGTGAGACAGCCAACCTATAATTAACTGTCGTGCGGAGTTTGAAGTAAGGCGTAGAGTCAGATACTCCCTCGGTGTTCCGGCCACCGGCTACGCACCTCAGTAGGATGTTGCCTTGGTCTCACGGCACGACTCCTACTGGCTCTCCTTTGTGCTTGATCTCGTATCTTACTGTCTCACAATATCCTTCGCTTCGTGTCTCTTTCTTAGGATACCGCCGCGGGGTGTGCAGGCGTGGTTCCGTAACGTTCTATTCTGGTCGCTAGGTGCCTGCCAGGTTCCCACACCTGACAGGGACCCCCCTGTGTCTTCTCCCTGCAACACCCCCTGCCACGGGATGTTGCCTGAATCCAACCCAGTCAGCTTCTGACTAACTTTTTATCCCACCCCTAGTTTTACCAGTGTGAGGCCGGAGTGTGAAGTGTAATGTGTGCTGGTCATACCTGGTCAGTAGAATTCCTTCAGTGCCATCAGACGTACCATCACTCCCCTTAGTGGCAGAGTGTCATACTGCAACGACCAGATCTCTGGGGCGCTGCACAGACACCTGGGGCCCCACTCACAAAGGGGGCCACCTGCATCTGGAGCCCCTTTATGAAGTGCCTAGAGGGTGTACAGCAATGAATAATGCTGTGCATCCTCTGTAGTCCCGGAGAGTCTCTTCCAAACCCCCCTCCAGCCCCCCTCTCTTTCTCTTTATCCCTACAGTCAGGCTAGAAGGTGGGGGCCGATTACAGCACAGCAGACAGAGGTCAGAGCCGGGCCAGGAAGATGCCTGCAGCCCTGTGGGTCTGGGAGTCCTCATCATGGCTGCTCCTAGCACTGTCCTGGGAATGGATCTGTCCAAGTGAAGCTGCAGAACCTGGTAAGTATACATGTATATGTGTATCTGTGTGTGTACATGTGCAGTATACAGTGTGTGTGTGTCTGTATAAGTGTATATAGTATGTGGGTGCATATATACAGTATATAGTATGATTGTGTATATCTGTGGTGCATGTGAGTGTGTATATATACAGTACAGACCAAAAGTTTGGACACACCTTCTCATTTAAACATTTTTCTGTATTTTCATGGCTATGAAAATTGTACATTCACACTGAAGGCATCAAAACTCTAAATTAACATGTGGAATTATATACTTAACAAAATAAGTGCGAAACAACTGAAATTATGTTGTATATTCTAGGTTCTTCAAATTAGCCACATTTTGCTTTGATGACTGCTTTGCACACTCTTGGAAATCTCTTGATGAGCTCTCCTCATAACTCTCTCCTCCGCCCACCACTGCCCCCTCCGAGTTCCCTTTGACAACCTACAATCTGGTTTCCGTCCCCACCATTCCACTGAGACTGCCCTGACCAAAATTACTAACGACTTACTTACAGCCAAAGCTAACAGACAATTCTCTATACTCCTCCTCCTAGACCTGTCCTCTGCCTTCGACACAGTTGACCACTGCCTCCTACTACAGATCCTCTCTTCTTTTGGTGTCAAAGAGGTTGCCCTAGCTTGGATCTCCTCATACCTTGCCAACCGCACATTTAGCGTTTCCTACCCCCATACTACCTCTTCATCTCGCCCCCTCTCTGTTGGAGTCCCCCAAGGCTCTGTCCTAGGACCCTTACTCTTCTCAATCTATACACTCGGCCTGGGACAACTCATAAGGTCCTATGGCTTCCAGTACCATCTATATGCCGATGACACTCAGATCTACCTCTCTGGCCCAGATGTCACCTCTCTGCTCTCCAGAATCCCAGAGTGTCTATCGGCCATATCATCCTTCTCCTCTCGCTTCCTCAAGCTCAATGTGGACAAATCTGAACTCATTATCTTTCCTCCATCATGCATATCTTCCCTACCTGATCTATCTATCAAAATAAATGAAATCACACTTTCCCCTGTCCCCAAAATCCGCTGCCTCGGAGTAACCCTTGACGCTGCCCTGTCCTTCAAACCGCACATCCAAGCTCTCACCACCTCCTGTCGCCTCCAGCTCAAAAATATTTCCAGAATAGGTGCTTTCCTCAACCCACACTCTACCAAAATGCTCGTGCATGCCCTAATCATCTCCCGCCTCGACTACTGCAACATACTCCTCTGTGGCCTACCTTCTAAACACTCTCGCACCCCTCCAGTCCATCCTTAACTCTGCTGCCCGACTAATTAATCTCTCTCCTCGCTACACTCCTGCTTCACCTCTTTGCAAATCCCTTCACTGGCTACCAGTCTGTCATTGTTAGTTTTGTTTACTGTAAGTGATATTTTTATTTTGATGTAACCCCTTCTCATGTACAGCACCATGGAATTAATGTTGCTATATAAATAAATAATAATAATAATAATAATAATGTGTCTGCTGCTAGAACTCTGTGTGGCATTGACCTGGTCTCTAATCTGAGCTGCTGTTAACCTGTGATTTCTGAGGCTGGTGACACGGATAAATTTATCCTCAGAAGCAGAGGTGACTCTTGGTCTTCCTTTCCTTGCAGCTATTGTCCTTGGTGGAATTTGAACCCAGGACCCCAGTGCTGCAATGCTAACCACTGAGCCACCATGCAACCCCAGTTGTATGGTTGAGATCTCCATCTGGTCATGTGCTGCCATTTTCCCAGAGTCCACCCCATAGGAAACCATGCTACTGTGGGGACTCTGGCCTTTCACAAAATGTCGGCAGAGCCCACACAGCACCATACACCTGCAGCACCGAACACCTGCAGTGGTGCACCGCACATGCGATTACCCCTTCATCCCAACCTGCGACCTGCAGAGACCCTGCTCCACAGCGGCCGGTACGGTATATCTGCATTATAAGACGCACCCCCATTTTCCCAAAAAAGTTTTGGGAAAAAAGTGTTTCTTATAATCCGAAAAATACAGTATGTCTAATGCCTGTGTCTTATATTAGGGCCTGTTCACACTTTCTTTACTGCTCCCGCTGCATTCTGCCTGAACCCTGTATAGAGGCATAGATTGCGATGACAGAAATGGAGTTCAAATAAATTCCACATGTGATGTTTTTTTTTCTGAACGTGTCCGTCTGTCCATCAGCCACAGAAAAGTGGACACTTTTAGACGAAAAAAACACAAACGGACTCTGAGGGTAGGTGCACACGATCAGTAATCGCTGTGGGTTTGACGCTGTGTACTTGTGCAGCCGCCAGATGTTTCAGCATAGTGGATGGGATCTCAAGAAATCCCATGCCCGCTATGCGTGCACAGACGCACACGGCTCATCTTTCCAGATTGCAACATGTGCATTTATCTTGCGGAGATGCGATAAATGTCACCAGTACAATGTATTGGACCTGCGTTCAATAGCCGGCAGCGGACGTGTGCTGTGTCCAAAGCGCTGCCAATTCCTGACCGTGTGCACCTGGCCTAAGAAAATAAATCAGTCAATTTCAGAAAAAAAAAAATTCCTTTGGCCTCTGCTTGTGTCAGTGCAGTCTGTGGCCCCGTAGGGGATCTATATGAATCCTATCTTAGGGGGATTCAGGCAGAGCCCCTAGATGCACTGCAGAAGCGCAATGTGAACAGGGCTTAACCCCTTTCTGACATTAGACATACTATCCCGTCGAGGTGGGGTGGGCCCATATGCCCACCGATGGGATAGTACGTCATAGCGATTGGCTATCGCAGCTGACATCCGGCACTATGTGCCCCCAGCACATTAAGCCCCAGCACACTGCGATCAGACATGATCGAAGTGTTCCGGTGGTATTGGGAAGCATCATGCAGGGAGGGGGCTCCCTACGGGCTTCCCTGAGACCCCCGGAGCAACACGATGTGATCGCGTTGCTCCGAGGGTCTCCTACCTTCTTCTCCCTGCAGGCCCCAGATCCAAAATGGCCGCTGGGCTGCATCCGGGTCCTGCAGGGAGGTGGCTTACCAGCGCCTGCTCATAGCAGGGCCCGGGAAGCCTCGAGGAGTGCACGTCAGATCGCTGATCTGACACAGTGCACAGCAAAGTGTCACATCAGCGATCTTACACTATAACATGATGCCTCCCCCTGGGCAATGTTATAGTGTAAAAAAAATATTCAGATGTGTAAAGAAAATAAAAATTCCTAAAAAAAACAAAATACATATTGTTGCCATGAATATATTTATCTAAATAAAAAAAAACAATAAAAGTACACATATTTCGTATCGCCGCGTCCGTAACAACCCGACCTATAAAACTGTCCCACTAGTTAACCCCTTCAGTGAACAGTACACAGTACAAAAAAAACGAGGCAAAAAACAACGCTATATTATCATACCACCGAACAAAAAGTGGAATAACACACGATCAAAATGATGGATATAATTAACCCCTTTACCCCCAAGGGTGGTTTGCACGTTAATGACCGGGCCAATTTTTACAATTCTGACCCTTTATGAGGTTATAACTCTGGAACGCTTCAACGGATCCCAGTGAATCTGACATTGTTTTCTCGAGACATATTGTACTTCATGACAATGGTAAAAATTCTTTGATAGTACCTGCGTTTTTTTGTGAAAAAAAATGGAAATTTGACGAAAATTATGAAAATTTCGCAATTTTCCAACTTTGAATTTTTATGCAATGAAATCACATTCTAAAAACTACACCCCTCAAGGTGCTCAAAACCACATTCAAGAAGTTTATTAACCCTTCTGGTGTTTCACAGGAATTTTTTGAATATTTAAATAAAAATGAACATTTAACTTTTTTTCACAAAAAATTTCATTCAGCTCCAATTTGTTTTATTTTACCAAGGGTAAGAGAAGAAATTGGACCACAAACATTGTTGTACAATTTGTCCTGAGTACGCCAATACCCCACATGTGGGGGTAAACCACTATTTGGGCGCATGGCACAGCTCGGAAGCGAAGGAGCGCCACTTGACTTTTCAATGCAAAATTGACTGGAATTGAGATGGGACGCCATGTTTCGTTTGGAGAGCCCCTGATGTGCCTAAACATTGAAACCCCCCACAAGTGACACCATTTTGGAAAGTAGACCCCCTAAGGAACTTATCTAGAGGTGTGGTGAGCTCTTTGACCCACCAAGTGCTTCACAGAAGTTTATAATGTAGAACCGTAAAAATAAAAAATCATATTTTTTCACAAAAATTATCTTTCGCCCCCAATTTTTTATTTTTCCAAGGGCAAGAGAAGAAATTGGACCCCAAAAGTTGTTGTACAATTTGTCCTGAGTACGCTGATACCCCATATGTGGGGGTAAACCACTATTTGGGCGGATGGGAGAGCTCGGAAAGGAAGGAGCGCCGTTTGACTTTTCAATGCAAAATTGACAGGAATTGAGATGAGACGCCATGTTGCGTTTGCAGAGCCCCTAATGTACCTAAATAGTAGAAACCCCATACAAGTGACACAATTTTGGAAAGTAGACCCCCTAAGGAACTTATCTAGATGTGTGGTGAGCACTTTGACCCACCAAGGGCTTCACAGAAGTTAATAATGGAGAGCCGTAAAAATAAAACAAAAATCTTTTCCCACAAAAATTATTTTTTAGCCCCCAGTTTTGTATTTTCCCGAGGGTAACAGGAGAAATTGGACCCAAAATTTGTTGTCCAATTTGTCCTGAGTGCGCTGATACCCCATATGTGGGGGGAAACCACTGTTTGGGCGCATGGGAGGGCTCGGAAGGGAAGGAGTGCCATTTGGAATGCAGACTTAGATGGAATGGTCTGCAGGTGTCACATTGCGTTTGCAGAACCCCTAATGTACCTAAACAGTAGAAACCCCCCACAAGTGACCCCATATTGGAAACTAGACCCCCCAGGGAACTTATCTAGATGTGTTGTGAGAACTTTGAACCCCCAAGTGTTTCACTACAGTTTATAACGCAGAGCCGTGAAAATAAAAAATCTTTTTTTCCCACAAAAATTATTTTTTAGCACCCAGTTTTGTATTTTCCCAAGGGTAACAGGAGAAATTGGACCCCAACAGTTGTTGTCCTATTTGTCCTGAGTACGCTGATACCCCATATGTTGGGGTAAACCCCTGTTTGGGCACACTGGCGAGCTCGGAAGGGAAGAAGCACTGTTTTACTTTTTCAACGCAGAATTGGCTGGAATTGAGATCGGACGCCATGTCGCTTTTGGAGACCCCCTGATGTGCCTAAACAGTGGAAACCCCCCAATTATAACTGAAACCCTAATCCAAACACTCCCCTAACCCTAATTCCAACGGTAACCCTAACCACACCTCTAACCCTGACACACCCTTAACCATAATCCCAACCCTATTCCCAACTGTAAATGTAATCTAAACCCTAACTGTAACTTTAGCCCCAACCCAAACTGTAGCCCTAGCCCTAACCCTAGCCCTAACCTTAACCCTAGCCCTAACCCTAGCCCTAGCCCTAATCCTAGCCCTAACCCTAGCCCTAACCCTAACCCTAGCTCTAACCCTAACCCTAGCCCTAACCCTAGCCCTAACCCTAACCCTAGCCCTAATGGGAAAATGGAAATAAATACATTTTTTTAATTTTTCCCTAACTAAGGGGGTGATGAAGGGGGGTTTGATTTACTTTTATAGTGGGTTTTTTAGCGGATTTTTATGATTGGCAGCCGTCACACACTGAAAGACACTTTTTATTGCAAAAAATATTTTTTGCGTTACCACATTTTGAGAGCCCGAAAATGTTACCAATAAAAACGTCAACTCGTCCCGCAAAAAATAAGACCCCAACTGATCCTGTGGACCAAAATATGGAAAAATTATAGCTCTCAAAATGTGGTAATGCAAAAAATACTTTTTGCAATAAAAAGCGTCTTTTAGTGTGTGATGGCTGCCAATCATAAAAATCCGCTAGAAAACCCGCTATAAATAGTAAATCAAAACCCCCTTCATCACCCCCTTAGTTAGAGAAAAATTTAAAAAAAAAATGTATTTATTTCCATTTTCCCATTAGGGTTAAGGCTGGGGTTAGGGCTGGGGTTAGGGTTAGGGCTAGGGTTAGGGCTAGGGTTAGGGCTAGGGTTAGGGCTAGGGCTAGAGTTAGGGCTAGGGTTAGGGTTGGCACTAGGGTTAGGGTTGGGGCTAGGGTTAGGGTTTGGATTACATTTACGGTTGGGATTAGGGTTAGGGGTGTGTCAGGGTTAGGGGTGTGGTTAGCATTGGGATTAAGGTTAGGGGTGTGTTGGGGTTAGGGGTGTGGTTGGGGTTAGGGTTAGGAGTGTGTTTGGGTTAGGGTTTCAGTTAGAATTGGAGGTTTCCACTGTTTAGGCACATCAGGGGCTCTCCAAAGGCAACATGGTGTCCCATCTCAATTCCAGTCAATTTTGCATTGAAAAGTCAAATGGCGCTCCTTCCCTTCCGAGCTCTGCCATGCGCCCAAACAGTGGTTTACCCCCACATATGGGGTATCAGCATACTCAGGACAAATTTCACAACAACTTTTGGGGTCTAATTTCTTCTCTTACACTTGGAAAAATAAAAAATTGGGGGTGAAAAGATCATTTTTGCAAAAAATTATGATTTTTTATTTTTACGGCTCTGCATTATAAACTTCTGTGAAGCACTTGTTGGGTCAAAGCACTCACCACACATCTAGATAAGTTCCTTAGGGGGTCTAGTTTCCAAAATGGTGTCACTTGTGGGGGGTTTCAATGTTTAGGCACATCAGGGGCTTTCCAAATGCAACATGGCGTCCCATCTCAATTCCAGTCAATTTTGCATTGAAAAAGTCAAATGGTGCTCCTTCCCTTCTGAGCTCTGCCATGCGCCCAAACAGTGGTTTACCCCCACATATGGGGTATCGGTGTACTCAGGACAAATTGTACAACTTTTGTGGTCCAATTTCTTCTGCTACCCTTAGTAAAATAAAGCAAATTGGTGCTGAAATAATTTTTTTGTGAAAAAAAGTTAAATGTTCATTTTTTTTAAACATTTCAAAAATTCCTATGAAACACCTGAAGGGTTAATAAACTTCTTCAATGTGGTTTTGAGCACATTGAGGGGTGCAGTTTTTAGAATGGTGTCACACTTGGTTATTTTCTATCATATAGACCCCTCAAAATGACTTCAAATGTGATGTGGTGCCTAAAAAAAAATGGTGTTGTAAAAATGAGAAATTGTTGGTCAATTTTTAACCCTTATAACTCCCTAACAAAAAAAAAATTTGGCTCCAAAATTGTGCTGATGTAAAGTAGACATGTGGAAAATGTTACTTATTAAGTATTTTGTGTGACATATCTCTGTGTTTTAAGGGCATAAAAATTCAAATTTGAAAAATTGCGAAATTTTCAAAATTTTCGCCAAATTTCCGTTTTTTTCACAAATAAACGCTAAATATAAATTTTCTTTGATAAATATCAAAGAAATTTTTACCACTATCATGAACTACAATATGTCTTGAGAAAACAATGCCAGAATCACCGGGATCCGTTTAAGCGTTCCAGAGTTATAACCTCATAAAGGGACAGTGGTCAGAATTGTAAAAATTGGCTTGTCATTAACGTGCAAACCACCCTTGGGGTAAAGGGGTTAATATGCTATTGTGTGGAATAGTGCCATCTACTATACTATTCCACACTGTCACAGTACAGCAGCCAGACATGGACACCGGCCACAAGACACTTTTTTTTAATAAATCTATTGCTGTTTTTTTTAAGCGTTTCTTTTCCTATTCAAATGAATGGGACACAAAACTGCAAGTGAAAAGGCTGCACAAACGCAGAATATTTCCTGCCAACACTGTAGATCAATCCGCAGCAAAAATGGTGCTTGTGAACCGACACTACAGGGGTTTTCTGAGAATGTAAAAATAATTAGCATGAAATGATAAATCCCATGCGGCTCCAGCAATGATGCTCCGGGGGTCTCCGCTAGTCTCAGCACTGGGCTCCATGGGTCTTGTGGCTCCGGGGGTCTCCGCCAGTCTCAGCACTGGGCTGCAGTGGTCTTGTGGCTGCACCTTACATTATAGCTGCATATTGAATAATAACTATCAGGGACCCTGAACCATCGGCCACGGACCCAGAGGGGATTTAGCACAGGACGGACATGTAGGACTTTTTTTAAACTCTCTTTTTACTCCTCTGTTTGTGAGGTAGGATTTAGAAAAAGACGGCAGTTCTGCTAATGTTTTCTATTATGTGACTGTACAGCCCCTTCACACAACCTATCATGTTTTTCACAGATGCCACGTGTGCCCTATTTGACCTATGGTGCTGCACTCATGTCCATATTTTCCCAGCAGCACAGATGTCAAGGGCAAATAAAAGTCTATTTGTCCATGTGCCATATGTGTGATGTACGTGTGCTGTACGTGTGCCGGACATGTGCAGTCTGTATTTAAGATGGAAAGTATATGAGAAGCTTTGTAATTTCATTTCCATTATCCATACTGGAAAAACACGGATGGCACATGGATGGCACACTGATTCAAAACACTGGTGACACCAATATCAGTGTAACATGTACCTGTTTTATATGGACATGGGGGCTCCACTTTGAATTTTGCCTAGGGTCCCAATTTGTCTAAAACAGTCCCTGGGTGTTACAGATTTCTCTGTGAAAAGAACCAATGGGTTTATGGTATCTATGCTTGAGAACAATCTGAAGATACCCTTACCCACTCTCGTCAAGTTCAACCAGATACCTTCCAGTATACAGGAAATTCCAATGTCAGAAGCTGCTCTTTAGCCAACAAGATACCAGCCTTTGACAACAGTTCAGACTATACTGATTTTGCATGACAGAGACATTCTCCGTCTACACAAGGTATGTCAGCAAATTAATAGACCACATGATGCTCCATTTGCCCAATGCTTTGATCTGGGCTGGGTTATCATATGCAAATTCTGCACTGATAAGATGAAGAGGCCCACAAAGATTTCCTCATGTAAGACTCATATCTCGCCATATGGTAACAGGACTTAATTTCAGCCATGCCCACAACATTACTGGGTGAAGGATGAAGCTGAGTGACAGTAAGTGGCAGGAAACCCCTGACAACATGAACACATTCCTTTCCTGTGATGACAACCTCGAGTCAAAGGTGTTCAATTCTACAAGTGAGGACAACAAATTGGCACCTGTCAGGGTAGACAAAGAATTCATAATTGCTGATTCACACAGCTGGGTAGCACCTTTACCCTTTTCTCCAAGAACGAAGTTGCGGAATAATCTGAAGCAAGCAATTGCAAGGATTTCCTTCTTAACCTCTTTACCTCCAAAAGTAACTTGCACGTTAATGACCAGGCTAATTTTTTCTATTCTAACCACTGTCACTTTATGTGGTTATAAATCTGGAACACTTCAATGGATCCTGGTGATTCTGAGACTGTTTTTTGTGACATATTGTACTTCATGATAGTGGTAACATTTATTCAATATGACTTGTGTTTATTTTTAAAAAAAATGGAAATCTGGCAAAAACCGAAAAAATTTCACAATTTTTAAAGTTTAAATTTTCATGCCCTTAAATCACAGAGATATGTCACACAAAAAAAGTTACAAATAAAATTTTCCACATGTCTACCTAACATCAGCACAATTTTGTATTTTTTTGGTAGGAAGTTACAAGGGTTAAAAGTTAACCAGCAATTTTTTTCATTTTTCCAACAAAATTTACAAAAACCTTTGTGGAAATTTTTGAATGTGGTAAAAATTAGCATTTAACTTTTTTTCACAAAAAAATTACTTCAGATTCAAATTTTTTTTAGTTTGACAAGAGTAACAGAAAACAATGGACCCCAATGGACCCAAAAATGTGTTGTGTAATTTCTCCTGAGCATGCTGATACCCCATATGTGGGAGAAAACCACTGTTTGGGCCCACAGCATAGCTCGGAAGGGAAAGAGAGCCGTTTGACTTTTTGAATGCCAAATTTTCTGGAACAATTGGCGGATGCCATGTCGCGTTTGGAGAGTCTCTAACATGCCTAAACATTGAAAATCCCCCATAAGTGACACCATTTTGGAAACTAGGTCTCTTAGAAAAATATTCTCGATGAGTGGTAAACACATTGAACCCTCAGGTGCTTCACAGAAGTTTATAACATTTCGCCATGAAAATAAAAAAAATCACATTTTCCCCACAAATATGTTTTTAGCCTCAAATGTGGCATTTTCATAAGGGTAAGAGAAGAAATTGCACTAAAAATTTGTAGTGCAATTTCTCCTGAGTACGCCGATACCCCATATGAGGGATAAAACTACTGTTTGGGCACACAGCAGTGCTGGGAAAGGAAGGAGTGTCATTTGACTTTTTGAATGTAAAATTTCCTGGAATCATTAGCGGTTGTCATGTCCCATTTGGAGAGCCCCTGATGTGCCTAAACAGTGGAAACCCCCCCACAAGTGACCCCATTTTGGAAAGTAGAACCCTCAAGGAATGTATTTAGATGTGTAGTGAGCAACTTGAACCCCCAGATGCTTTATAGAAGTTTATAACGTTGAGCCGTGAAAAAAGTAAAATCATATTTTCCCAATAAAATTTTTATTTTGAGCCCCACATTTTGCATTTTCATAAGGGTAACAGGAGAAATTGCACCATACAATTTGTTGCTTAATTTCTCCTGAGTACGCTGATAATACATATGTGGGGGAATACTACTTTTGATGCACAGTGTAAAACTCCAAAGGGAAGAGGCGCCATAAAGGAGTTCAGATTTTGCTGGAATCTTTTGAAGGTGTCATGTCACATTGGCAGAGCCCCTAAGGTACCAGAACAACAGAAAGTCAATTTATGTGAACTCATTTTACAAATTACACTCCCCAATTAATTCATCTAGGTGTGCATTGGTCATATTGACACTACATGTGCCTCATAGAATTTTATGCCGTTGTAGAAAGAATAAATTATATTTCTTCCACTAAAATGATGTTTTAGCCCCAAGTTTTCAATTTTTCTAAGGGCTAATAGAAATTTATTTTTACAACAAACTGAGGTCCATTTTTTCCTGAGTGCGCCAATACCCTACATGTAATCGGGAAATACAGTACAGAGTTTAGAAGAGAAGGAGCGCCAGATTTTACTGTTATGCTGTGCAGGTGCCCTGACCCAGTGGGAGAGCCCATGAGGTGCCAGATCAGCAGAACTGCCAACAAGTGACCCCATTTTACAAATTACACCTCTAAATGAATTCATCTAAGTGTGCAGTGAACATATTGACACCATGGGTGTGTCACAGAATTTTATACCATTGGGAAGTGAAGAAAAAATAACTACAATTTTACCACCAAAATTTAGTTTTAGCCCCAAATTTTTTCATTTTCACGTAAGAAGTAGGTAGAATTTGCACCATGTTTTGTCCAACATTTTCTACTGAATGAGGCAACACCCCATATGTGGCTGTACAGTTCTACTTAGCGATACGGGGAGACTTGAGAGGGGCATAGCGCTATTTGCCTCCTGGAGCGCAGATTTTCCTAGAACAGTTTGCGGATGCCACATACAGAGCCTCTAATTTCTAGAAGAGCAGTATCCCCCTTAAAGTGACCCCATTTTGGGAATTTATCTACAGGTGTAGTGCCAATTTTGACTCCATGTGTATTTTACAGAAAAAAGCAGCAATGAATGTTGCCAAGTAAAAAATACAAACTGCCGTTGTAGAGACAGTGCGTTGTAGTGACCAGTACACTGCAGTCACCAGTACGTTATGCCCAGCTCATGCTTCTGGAGACATGTGGACACTATATGTAACTTAACTACACTGTGGGGCTCAGAAGGGAAAGGGAATTTGGATTTGGGAGTGGAGAATTTGCGGAATTTCTTTTGGAGG
This sequence comes from Ranitomeya imitator, assembly GCF_032444005.1. Taxonomy (NCBI): domain Eukaryota; kingdom Metazoa; phylum Chordata; class Amphibia; order Anura; family Dendrobatidae; genus Ranitomeya; species Ranitomeya imitator. The sequence continues at coordinate 428,400,364 of NC_091287.1, read as the reverse complement.
GTGAGGACGAAGCCATTTCGCTTTTCCAGGGCCTTGGTACTACCAGTAACATGGAAGCCCTTTATATTTACGTTAACAGATGAGAGACCTATGTGGGGACCTGCTTTTTTTTGTGGATTAAAGTTGAAGTTTTTATTGGGAACATTTTCCATAACGTTTGGGATCACATTTTATCTGGCGCTCTATAGAGTGCACTTACTTTGGGGTTTCCATCTAAATCTCTGAGTGACGTAATTCAGAAGAAACCCCTGAGGGATCCATTCACTATAATGAGGCAGCACAGTTACTCTGGACTCCATCTTGTCTCTGTTCAGTGGTGTCCTTCTTTTCAGATGTGCACAAAATTGTGGCTGACGGCACTTTTATGCAATCCTAAAAAGATGGACACCACCAGATCACAGGTCAGATGGCGTCCATAAGAGCCTTCATCTGCCTCATGTATTTCAGAGATTTACACGGAAACCTCAGCGTATTGCACAGGATAGATATGTGCTGAGCCTTAGGGCTCATCTCCACTTGTGAGGAAAACGGACGAGTGCAATCCGATAAAAAATCGGATTGCACTCGGACCAATGTTAATCAATATGTGACACTCCATTTGCGATTATTTTCCCAGCCGAAATCGGACTGAGAAAAATCTGTGTCGGCTGAGAAAAAAATCGCAGCATGCTGCGTATTGCTGAGATTCTCGGACGAGACTCGCCAATGCAAGTCAATGGGTGCGAGAAAAAAAACGCACAGCACTCGCACCATGCGAGTGCTGTCCGATTTTTACGCACCCGTGTCCTTAGAAAAGCCGGCAATTCAGCGCAGAGTACAGTAAAATCACACTGACAGGTTAGATGAGAGTAGATATATACACATAGAATAGGTATATATACATATATATATGTCAGGGAGACACCTATATATATATATTTATATTTAATGCAGCGCGAGATAGCTTTAAAGCTGGTAATTCAATTACCGGCTTTTGGTTTCTCCTTCACAAACCCGACATGATATGAGACCTGGTTTACATACAGTAAACCATCTCATATCACCATTTTTTTTGCATATTCCACACTACTAATGTTAGTATTGTGTATATGCAAAATTTGGGCGTTCTAGCTATTATATTTAAGGGTTAAATGGCGGAAAAAATTGGCGTGGGCTCCCGCACAATTTTCTCCGCCAGAGTAGTAAAGCCAGTGACTGAGGGCAGATATTAATAGCCTGGAGAGGGTCCACGGTTATTGGCCCCCCCTGGCTAAAAACACCTGCCCCCAGCCACCCCAGAAAAGGCACATCTGGAAGATGCGAATATTCTGGCACTTGGCCACTCTCTTCCCATTCCCGTGTAGCGGTGGGATATGGGGTAATGAAGGGTTAATGCCACCTTGCAATTGTAAGGTGACATTAAGCCTAATTAATAATGGAGAGGCGTCAATTATGACACCTATCCATTATTAATCCAATTGAAAGAAAGGGTTAAAAAAATACACACACACATTATTAAAAATTATTTTAATGAAATAAAAACAAAGGTTGTTGTAATTTTTTATTTAACGCCCAATCCACTCAGTGAAGACCCTCGTTCTGTGACAAAAAAATAAAAATAAACCAACAATATACTTACCTTCCACAGATCTGTAAAGTCCAACGATGTAAATCCTTCTGAAGGGGTTAAAACATTTTGCAGCCAGGAGCTTTGCTAATGCAATGCTACTCCTCGCTGCAAAACCCCGGGGAATGAGTCTAAATATAGATCAATGAGCTATATTTAGCTTCATTTGCGGTGAGGCGCCCTCTGCTGGCTGTTCATAGATCGTGGGAACTTTCCTTGAAAGCTCCCAGGCTTTACAGATCTGTGGAAGGTAAGTATATTGTTGGTTTATTATTTTTTTTTTGTCACAGAACGAGGGTCTTCACTGAGTGGATTGGGCGTTAAATAAAAAATTACAACAACCTTTGTTTTTATTTCATTAAAATAATTTTTAATAATGTGTGTGTATTTTTTTAACCCTTTCTTTCAATTGGATTAATAATGGATAGGTGTCATAATTGACACCTCTCCATTATTAACCCCTTACCGGCATCGGACGTACTATACCGTCCGATGCCGGCTCCCCTGCTTTGATGCAGGGCTCCGCGGTGAGCCCGCATCAAAGCCGGGACATGTCAGCTGTTTTGAACAGCTGACATGTGCCCGTAATAGGTGTGGGCAGAATCGCGATCTGCCCGCACCTATTAACTAGTTAAATGCCGCTGTCAAACGCAGACAGCGGCATTTAACTACCGCTTCCGGCCGGGCGGCCGGAAATGACGTAATCGCCGACCCCCGTCACATGATCGGGGGTCGGCGATGCGTCTCCATTGTAACCATAGAGGTCCTAGAGACCTCTATGGTTACTGATTGCCCGTCGCTGTGAGCGCCACCCTGTGGTCGGCGCTCACAGCACACGTGCAATTCTGCTACATAGCAGCGATCAGCAGATCGCTGCTATGTAGCAGAGCCGATCGTGCTGTGCCTGCTTCTAGCCTCCCATGGAGGCTATTGAAGCATGGCAAAAGTTAAAAAAAAAAGTTTAAAAAAATGTGAAAAAAATAAAAAAAACATAAAAGTTTAAATCACCCCCCTTTCGCCCCAATCAAAATAAATCAATAAAAAAAATATCAAATCTACGCATATTTGGTATCGCCGCGCTCAGAATCGCCCGATCTATCAATTAAAAAAAGTATTAACCTGATCGCTAAACAGCGTAGCGGGAAAAAAATTCGAAACGCCAGAATTACGTTTTTTTGGTCGCCGCGACATTGCATTAAAATGCAATAACGGGCGATCAAAAGAACGTATCTGCACCGAAATGCTATCATTAAAAACGTCATCTCGGCACGCAAAAAATAAGCCCTCAACCGACCCCAGATCATGAAAAATGGAGACGCTACGAGTATCGGAAAATGGCGCAATTTTTTTTTTTTTAGCAAAGTTTGGAATTTTTTTTCACCACTTAGATAAAAAATAACCTAGTCATGTTTGGTGTCTATGAACTCGTAATGACCTGGAGAATCATAATGGCAGGTCATTTTTAGCATTTAGTGAACCTAGCAAAAAAGCCAAACAAAAAACAAGTGTGTGATTGCACTTTTTTTGCAATTTCACCGCACTTGGAATTTTTTTCCCGTTTTCTAGTACACGACATGCTAAAACCAATGATGTTGTTCAAAAGTACAACTCGTCCCGCAAAAAATAAGCCCTCACATGGCCAAATTGACAGAAAAATAAAAAAGTTATGGCTCTGGGAAGGAGGGGAGTGAAAAACGAACACGGAAAAACGAAAAATCCCACGGTCATGAAGGGGTTAATTAGGCTTAATGTCACCTTACAATTGCAAGGTGGCATTAACCCTTCATTACCCCATATCCCACCGCTACACGGGAATGGGAAGAGAGTGGCCAAGTGCCAGAATAGGCGCATCTTCCAGATGTGCCTTTTCTGGGGTGGCTGGGGGCAGGTGTTTTTAGCCAGGGGGGGGCCAATAACCATGGACCCTCTCCAGGCTATTAATATCTGCCCTCAGTCACTGGCTTTACTACTCTGGCGGAGAAAATTGTGCGGGAGCCCACGCCAATTTTTTCCGCCATTTAACCCACTATTTGGGCGGATGGGAGAGCTCGGAAAGGAAGGAGCGCCGTTTGACTTTTCAATGCAAAATTGACAGGAATTGAGATGAGACGCCATGTTGCGTTTGCAGAGCCCCTAATGTACCTAAATAGTAGAAACCCCATACAAGTGACACAATTTTGGAAAGTAGACCCCCTAAGGAACTTATCTAGATGTGTGGTGAGCACTTTGACCCACCAAGGGCTTCACAGAAGTTAATAATGGAGAGCCGTAAAAATAAAACAAAAATCTTTTCCCACAAAAATTATTTTTTAGCCCCCAGTTTTGTATTTTCCCGAGGGTAACAGGAGAAATTGGACCCAAAATTTGTTGTCCAATTTGTCCTGAGTGCGCTGATACCCCATATGTGGGGGGAAACCACTGTTTGGGCGCATGGGAGGGCTCGGAAGGGAAGGAGTGCCATTTGGAATGCAGATGGAATGGTCTGCAGGTGTCACATTGCGTTTGCAGAACCCCTAATGTACCTAAACAGTAGAAACCCCCCACAAGTGACCCCATATTGGAAACTAGACCCCCCAGGGAACTTATCTAGATGTGTTGTGAGAACTTTGAACCCCCAAGTGTTTCACTACAGTTTATAACGCAGAGCCGTGAAAATAAAAAATCTTTTTTTCCCACAAAAATTATTTTTTAGCCCCCAGTTTTGTATTTTCCCAAGGGTAACAGGAGAAATTGGACCCCAACAGTTGTTGTCCTATTTGTCCTGAGTACGCTGATACCCCATATGTTGGGGTAAACCCCTGTTTGGGCACACTGGCGAGCTCGGAAGGGAAGAAGCACTGTTTTACTTTTTCAACGCAGAATTGGCTGGAATTGAGATCGGACGCCATGTCGCTTTTGGAGACCCCCTGATGTGCCTAAACAGTGGAAACCCCCCAATTATAACTGAAACCCTAATCCAAACACTCCCCTAACCCTAATTCCAACGGTAACCCTAACCACACCTCTAACCCTGACACACCCCTAACCATAATCCCAACCCTATTCCCAACTGTAAATGTAATCTAAACCCTAACTGTAACTTTAGCCCCAACCCAAACTGTAGCCCTAGCCCTAGCCCTAACCCTAGCCCTAACCTTAACCCTAGCCCTAACCCTAGCCCTAGCCCTAACCCTAGCCCTAACCCTAGCCCTAACCCTAACCCTAGCTCTAACCCTAACCCCAGCCCTAACCCTAGCCCTAACCCTAACCCTAGCCCTAATGGGAAAATGGAAATAAATACATTTTTTTAATTTTTCCCTAACTAAGGGGGTGATGAAGGGGGGTTTGATTTACTTTTATAGTGGGTTTTTTAGCGGATTTTTATGATTGGCAGCCGTCACACACTGAAAGACACTTTTTATTGCAAAAAATATTTTTTGCGTTACCACATTTTGAGAGCCCGAAAATGTTACCAATAAAAACGTCAACTCGTCCCGCAAAAAATAAGACCCCAACTGATCCTGTGGACCAAAATATGGAAAAATTATAGCTCTCAAAATGTGGTAATGCAAAAAATACTTTTTGCAATAAAAAGCGTCTTTTAGTGTGTGATGGCTGCCAATCATAAAAATCCGCTAGAAAACCCGCTATAAATAGTAAATCCAAACCCCCTTCATCACCCCCTTAGTTAGAGAAAAATTTAAAAAAAAAATGTATTTATTTCCATTTTCCCATTAGGGTTAGGGCTGGGGTTAGGGTTAGGGCTAGGGTTAGGGCTAGGGTTAGGGCTAGGGTTAGGGCTAGGGCTAGAGTTAGGGCTAGGGTTAGGGTTGGCACTAGGGTTAGGGTTGGGGCTAGGGTTAGGGTTTGGATTACATTTACGGTTGGGATTAGGGTTAGGGGTGTGTCAGGGTTAGGGGTGTGGTTAGCATTGGGATTAAGGTTAGGGGTGTGTTGGGGTTAGGGGTGTGGTTGGGGTTAGGGTTAGGAGTGTGTTTGGGTTAGGGTTTCAGTTAGAATTGGAGGTTTCCACTGTTTAGGCACATCAGGGGCTCTCCAAAGGCAACATGGTGTCCCATCTCAATTCCAGTCAATTTTGCATTGAAAAGTCAAATGGCGCTCCTTCCCTTCCGAGCTCTGCCATGCGCCCAAACAGTGGTTTACCCCCACATATGGGGTATCAGCATACTCAGGACAAATTTCACAACAACTTTTGGGGTCTAATTTCTTCTCTTACACTTGGAAAAATAAAAAATTGGGGGTGAAAAGATCATTTTTGCAAAAAATTATGATTTTTTATTTTTACGGCTCTGCATTATAAACTTCTGTGAAGCACTTGTTGGGTCAAAGCACTCACCACACATCTAGATAAGTTCCTTAGGGGGTCTAGTTTCCAAAATGGTGTCACTTGTGGGGGGTTTCAATGTTTAGGCACATCAGGGGCTTTCCAAATGCAACATGGCGTCCCATCTCAATTCCAGTCAATTTTGCATTGAAAAAGTCAAATGGTGCTCCTTCCCTTCTGAGCTCTGCCATGCGCCCAAACAGTGGTTTACCCCCACATATGGGGTATCGGTGTACTCAGGACAAATTGTACAACTTTTGTGGTCCAATTTCTTCTGCTACCCTTAGTAAAATAAAGCAAATTGGTGCTGAAATAATTTTTTTGTGAAAAAAAGTTAAATGTTCATTTTTTTTAAACATTTCAAAAATTCCTATGAAACACCTGAAGGGTTAATAAACTTCTTCAATGTGGTTTTGAGCACATTGAGGGGTGCAGTTTTTAGAATGGTGTCACACTTGGTTATTTTCTATCATATAGACCCCTCAAAATGACTTCAAATGTGATGTGGTGCCTAAAAAAAAATGGTGTTGTAAAAATGAGAAATTGTTGGTCAATTTTTAACCCTTATAACTCCCTAACAAAAAAAAAATTTGGCTCCAAAATTGTGCTGATGTAAAGTAGACATGTGGAAAATGTTACTTATTAAGTATTTTGTGTGACATATCTCTGTGTTTTAAGGGCATAAAAATTCAAATTTGAAAAATTGCGAAATTTTCAAAATTTTCGCCAAATTTCCGTTTTTTTCACAAATAAACGCTAAATATAAATTTTCTTTGATAAATATCAAAGAAATTTTTACCACTATCATGAACTACAATATGTCTTGAGAAAACAATGCCAGAATCACCGGGATCCGTTTAAGCGTTCCAGAGTTATAACCTCATAAAGGGACAGTGGTCAGAATTGTAAAAATTGGCTTGTCATTAACGTGCAAACCACCCTTGGGGTAAAGGGGTTAATATGCTATTGTGTGGAATAGTGCCATCTACTATACTATTCCACACTGTCACAGTACAGCAGCCAGACATGGACACCGGCCACAAGACACTTTTTTTTAATAAATCTATTGCTGTTTTTTTTAAGCGTTTCTTTTCCTATTCAAATGAATGGGACACAAAACTGCAAGTGAAAAGGCTGCACAAACGCAGAATATTTCCTGCCAACACTGTAGATCAATCCGCAGCAAAAATGGTGCTTGTGAACCGACACTACAGGGGTTTTCTGAGAATGTAAAAATAATTAGCATGAAATGATAAATCCCATGCGGCTCCAGCAATGATGCTCCGGGGGTCTCCGCTAGTCTCAGCACTGGGCTCCATGGGTCTTGTGGCTCCGGGGGTCTCCGCCAGTCTCAGCACTGGGCTGCAGTGGTCTTGTGGCTGCACCTTACATTATAGCTGCATATTGAATAATAACTATCAGGGACCCTGAACCATCGGCCACGGACCCAGAGGGGATTTAGCACAGGACGGACATGTAGGACTTTTTTTAAACTCTCTTTTTACTCCTCTGTTTGTGAGGTAGGATTTAGAAAAAGACGGCAGTTCTGCTAATGTTTTCTATTATGTGACTGTACAGCCCCTTCACACAACCTATCATGTTTTTCACAGATGCCACGTGTGCCCTATTTGACCTATGGTGCTGCACTCATGTCCATATTTTCCCAGCAGCACAGATGTCAAGGGCAAATAAAAGTCTATTTGTCCATGTGCCATATGTGTGATGTACGTGTGCTGTACGTGTGCCGGACATGTGCAGTCTGTATTTAAGATGGAAAGTATATGAGAAGCTTTGTAATTTCATTTCCATTATCCATACTGGAAAAACACGGATGGCACATGGATGGCACACTGATTCAAAACACTGGTGACACCAATATCAGTGTAACATGTACCTGTTTTATATGGACATGGGGGCTCCACTTTGAATTTTGCCTAGGGTCCCAATTTGTCTAAAACAGTCCCTGGGTGTTACAGATTTCTCTGTGAAAAGAACCAATGGGTTTATGGTATCTATGCTTGAGAACAATCTGAAGATACCCTTACCCACTCTCGTCAAGTTCAACCAGATACCTTCCAGTATACAGGAAATTCCAATGTCAGAAGCTGCTCTTTAGCCAACAAGATACCAGCCTTTGACAACAGTTCAGACTATACTGATTTTGCATGACAGAGACATTCTCCGTCTACACAAGGTATGTCAGCAAATTAATAGACCACATGATGCTCCATTTGCCCAATGCTTTGATCTGGGCTGGGTTATCATATGCAAATTCTGCACTGATAAGATGAAGAGGCCCACAAAGATTTCCTCATGTAAGACTCATATCTCGCCATATGGTAACAGGACTTAATTTCAGCCATGCCCACAACATTACTGGGTGAAGGATGAAGCTGAGTGACAGTAAGTGGCAGGAAACCCCTGACAACATGAACACATTCCTTTCCTGTGATGACAACCTCGAGTCAAAGGTGTTCAATTCTACAAGTGAGGACAACAAATTGGCACCTGTCAGGGTAGACAAAGAATTCATAATTGCTGATTCACACAGCTGGGTAGCACCTTTACCCTTTTCTCCAAGAACGAAGTTGCGGAATAATCTGAAGCAAGCAATTGCAAGGATTTCCTTCTTAACCTCTTTACCTCCAAAAGTAACTTGCATGTTAATGACCAGGCTAATTTTTTCTATTCTAACCACTGTCACTTTATGTGGTTATAAATCTGGAACACTTCAATGGATCCTGGTGATTCTGAGACTGTTTTTTGTGACATATTGTACTTCATGATAGTGGTAACATTTATTCAATATGACTTGTGTTTATTTTTTAAAAAAATGGAAATCTGGCAAAAACCGAAAAAATTTCGCAATTTTTAAAGTTTAAATTTTCATGCCCTTAAATCACAGAGATATGTCACACAAAAAAAGTTACAAATAAAATTTTCCACATGTCTACCTAACATCAGCACAATTTTGTATTTTTTTGGTAGGAAGTTACAAGGGTTAAAAGTTAACCAGCAATTTTTTTCATTTTTCCAACAAAATTTACAAAAACCTTTGTGGAAATTTTTGAATGTGGTAAAAATTAGCATTTAACTTTTTTTCACAAAAAAATTACTTCAGATTCAAATTTTTTTTAGTTTGACAAGAGTAACAGAAAGCAATGGACCCCAATGGACCCAAAAATGTGTTGTGTAATTTCTCCTGAGCATGCTGATACCCCATATGTGGGAGAAAACCACTGTTTGGGCACACAGCATAGCTCGGAAGGGAAAGAGAGCCGTTTACTTTTTGAATGCCAAATTTTCTGGAACAATTGGCGGATGCCATGTCGCGTTTGGAGAGTCTCTAACATGCCTAAACATTGAAAATCCCCCATAAGTGACACCATTTTGGAAACTAGGTCTCTTAGAAAAATATTCTCGATGAG